>NW_024464962.1:0-101527 GCF_017591425.1 Ochotona curzoniae | reverse complement strand
TCTGGGGGCTACACTTCTATCGTGGCAGCTGTACATCCACTGCATTCTTACTGAGCTCCTACTGAATACTTGATATTGTACTAAACATTAGTACTTGAAGAACAAAGTCAACCTACTCTAGAGAATTAGAACTTGTATTAATGGTTTCTAGCATGAGATTCACATATGAATTAAAAAGATAAAATGTTATTGATTTATACAATTATGAGGCCAATAAGGTACATATGAAATAAGCATTGCAATATATAACCACAGCATATGACCTATACATGTACACATGTTATAGTTACTGTGTAACCTGTATACTGTTTCTTTCATATGTAACTATCCAATGTTTTAAAGATTTATTTTGTATTGGAAAGCCAGGTTTTCAGAAGGAGAGACAGAGAAAGATCTTCAGTCCACTGGTTCACTTCCCAAGTGGCACCAATGGCTAGCGCTGAGCTGATCCAAAGCTACAAGCATTTTACAGGCCTCCACAGTGGGTTTAGAATCCCAAGTCTTTGAGCCATCCTGAACAGCTTTGGAAGGCCTCAAGCAATGAGCTGGATGTGAAGTGGAGCATCCGGAATATGAACCAGTGCCCATATGGGATCCTGGCAAATGCAACGTTAGGATTTAGCCATGAGGTTCTCACATCAGACCCTATCTGATTATTTAATAACCTCATCTATTTGATCAAAAGCACTGACAGAAGACCTAAAGCTTGCCAGGCTGATTGTTCTTCCAATTGGTCTTTCTTATAGAAGCTGAGTTCTATCAGGTTTCTCCACTAATTCCATCAGCAGATGTTTCATTTTGTTGTGTACTGGTTTTAACGTGCTTGGAGGGGTAGCTACTGATCCCTTCCCTAGAATCGAAGGGAAACCTGAATCACACCATCATCTGTCTCCACAGCTTCATTTATGCTGCATGATTAATTTTATTATTACAATGGGCTTTGCAATCGTTTCTTTAAAGTTTTTTTCCCCCCCAGTTGCTGTGAGTGATCTGTTGTCTATTTTAGAACACTTTTATTTAGCCCCACCCTTTTCCTGCCCTCTACCAAACTGCCTCCTTGGTGTGTTCTTGTTTTATGCAGACAATGTGAATCCATGATTTTTTTTTCTCATTCCAAAATCTTACACAATTTGTCCATGTTTGAGGTTGCAAGTAAATAAACTGAATTTTCTGACTGCAGAAAGAGTAGTCAGTTGGTTACCAAAATATCAAAGGATTATTTATGTATTTCTGGTCTAATATCAGAAGACCTACACTGTGCAAGGAAAATGTTGACATGGCTAAGACCATTGCACAACTGCAAAAATCATACCCTGTTTTACTGTGCTTCACAACTGGAGTGTAATTTAATTCTACAATTTTGAGTTTTTCCCTAGACGTTTTTTCATTTCCCTTCTTTATTCTATCACTCCTTTTAATTTTTTAGTTATGTTATCCCAAGCAGAATTCTCAAAGGATGGTCTTCAAAAATCCTGCAGTTCTCCAGAACACCTCAGAATTATGACAGGAGGTCAGTAGTATTTTCATAGTGGTGCTAAGACAGTATTTGTTTTTTGTATGGTGAGCCAGAAGAGGTGAGGGGCCTTTTTCTTACTTCTGGGAATGGATATGCAAATACTACAAGAGCATTTGTTGAAGAGACCCTCCGTCCTTCCTGGGGCATGTTCAGTTCTCTTGTCCAGGATGAGTTGGCTGTCCATGTGTGGGCTGCCTTCTATTCTGTTCCCTTGACCATTTCTGTTTCTGTACCAGTACCAGATTGTTTGGATGACCAATGCCCTGTAGTGTGTCTTGAAATCTGTTATTGTGATTCTTCCAACTTTATTTTTATTCTTCAAGATAGCTTTGGCTAATCATGGTCGTTTGTATTTCCAAATGAACTTTTATATGATTTTACCTATGTCTGAGAAGAATGTGGAGATTTTCATTGGTATTGCCTTGAATCTGTATAGTATGTTCAGCCTTATGGACATTTTGATGATGTTGTTCTGCTGATCCAAGAACATGGTAGACGTATCTGTCTTTCAATGTCATCTTCTATGTCTTTCTGGTTAGGTTTATTTCAGTGTATATCAGGTTCTTCTCTGCTATTTTGAAAGGGATTGGCCTTACAAGATCTTTCTCAGTCTTGGAACTATTTGCGAATACTAGTGCCATCAATGTATGTTCATTAAGTTTGTGTTCCCTGCTTGCTTTCCAAGCTCATTTATTAGTTCCAATAGTGTCTTAAATGAGTCTTCTATATATAACTATCCTCTGTATAGAATCATGTCATCTGCAAACAGAAATTGTTGCTTCTTTGTGTCCAGTTTGAACTTCTTTAATTTCTTCTTGCATAGTAGCTCTAGGGAGGACTTCCAATACTATGTGGACTAGCAGTGGTGAAAGTGGACATCTTAGGAGAAAAGCTTCCCTATTTTCCCCATTCAGTTTGAAGATGGCATTGGATTTTTTATGGATTCCAATGCTTGTGTTGTATAATATTCCTCCTATGTCTATTTTGCTTAGGATTTTTTTAGCATGAAATGGTGTTGGATTTTATGAGATGCCTTCTTCGCATCTAGTGAGATGATCATATGGTTTTTATACTTCATTTTGTAGATTTTGTGTATCATGTGTATTTATTTGGTAAGGTTAAAGCATTCCTGCATACCAGGGATAGATCCCACCTGGTCCAGGTCAGTCATCTGTCTGGTGTATTTTTGGATTCCACTGGATCATATTTTGTTAATGACTTTTGCATCAGTGGTCATCAGGAATATTAATCTGTAGTTCTCTTTCTCTGTTGTGTCTCAATCTGCTTTGGTGTTAAAGTGATGCTGGCTTCATAGAAAGAGTATGGAAGGCTTGCTTGTGGAGGATGGGGGTATGTTATTGCACTATTTTTTAGAATTCAGCAGTGAAGTCATGTGGTACAGGGCTTTTCTTTGTTACAAGAGATTGAACTCCTAATTCAATGTATGTCCTGATTATAGGTCTGTTTCAGTTTTGAATGAATTCATGATTCAGGTTTGGTGATTTTTTTGAGCCAGCAGTCTGTCCATTTCTTCTAAGTCTTTTGATTTCTTGGCCTATAATTGCTTATATTATTTCCAGATTATTCTTTGTACGTCGGAGCTACTCTTTATTATATTTTGTCTCTGATGGAATTGATTTGTATCTTCTCCCTCTTTTGCTGATTATTTGGGTTAGTTTTGTGTCTATATGGTTGATTCTTTCTTTAAAAGAACCAGCTTCTTGATTCAGTGATTTTATCCATTGTTATTTTGGTCTCTATTTATTTCATACCTGATTTTGATTATTGCTTGTTTGATATCTTGTATTACCCACTGTCCATTCAGCAGCATGTTGTAGTGTGTGACATGGGTGTGACACATTGCCAAAGGATGTGAATCCAGGAAGGTGGTTAGCCAGTGGAGAACATTAATACTTTCTCTTTCAACAAAGAATAATCCTAGTCATCTCAAATGTAAATTAAATTTTATAAACTTAAAAAGCCACAAAGTTACATGATTTCAATGCACATTTAGGACAAGCTAAAGTATAGGTGCAACTTGCTGCACTAAACAATTTAAAGAAAACAGCTTATTTTCCAAACATGAAGACTGAATGTGTCAGCTGAAACACATTTGTATTCAGTTATCTTTCAGAAAATAAATCAATGTAAAATCACCACAGGGTCAGCAGGCTGGATGATTTGTTCTTGTTGCTGATGATTTAGCTTGGATGTTTTATTCTTTTTTTTTTTACATGATGACCATTTATTAACAGAAAATAATGTGGCGAGTCCTGTTCGCAGGCGGCGACCTTGGCGACCCCCCTTCCTGCGGGTGCTGTCGGAGGGGATGGGGATGACATCCTCAATTCACCCAATTTTCATCCCCGAGCGGGCAAGAGGTCTGAGAGCTGACTGGGCTCCAGGTCCAGTGGTTTTGGTCCTATTTCCTCCTGTGGCCCACAGTTTGATGTGTAGGGCAGTGATACCTAGCTCTTTGGACCTCTGGGCTACATCCTGGGCAGTCAACACGGCAGGATATGGTGACGATTCATCTCGATCGGCCTTCACCTTCATTCCACCAGTCACGCGGCACATGGTTTCCTTGCCAGAAAGATCAGTGACAAGGACAAAGGTGTCATTGAAGGATGCAAAGATGTTGCAGACCCCAAAGACATTCTCCCCTTCTGACGTTTGATTCACTCCCCAAGTGTCTGCAATGGCTGCAGCTGAGCCTATGCACAGCCAGGAGACAGGAGCCTCTTCTGGGTCTTCCACATGAGTGCAGGTTCCCAAGGACTTGGCTGGTCCTGGACAGCTCTCCCAGGTAGCAGGATGGGAAGCAGGGCCTCAGGGCTTGAGGTGAGTTCCTGTTAGATCTCATTTGCAGAGGATTTTTATTACACAGTGGTGTAGCTATGCCACACAACCATTCCTGATCCTTTTTGCTTCATTGGTGTCAGATGTAGTGTTTCCTTTTTATTCACTTGTTTTATATATTTGAGTTTTTCTTTTTTCTTTTCTTTGTGATTCTGGCTAGGGTTTTATCACATGCTTTTTCTGCATCCATTGAGAGGACCAAATAGATTTCTTCTTCATACTGTTAATGTGATTTGTACCATTTCTTGGATATGGAAAAGTTGCTGAATTCTAAATAAATATCACCTGATCAAGATGTGGTTTGGGGGTTCTATTTGTCTGTCTTGTAGAGCATCTTGGCATGGACATTTATCAAGAATAGGAGTGTGGTTTCTTTTTTGTCATGACTTTGATTTTTATTATCAGAATGAACTTGACCTCATAAAGAATTTGACTGAATTCCATTTTGCTCAACATTTTGGAATAGTTGGAAAAGTATAGGAGCTACCTGTCTTTTGTTATTTTGTGGGTTTTTGTAGTGAGGTCATCAGGCCCCGGAATTCTTCTGAATGGAAGCCTTCTGATTACTACTACCATCTCGTGGCTTGTAGTAGGTTTGTTTAGGTTTCCTTGTAACAGAACTGTCTATGTCTTCTGTATTTACTCTCAGTAGGTTACATGCATGCAGGAATTTATGCATTACCTCAGGAGTCTCCAGTTCATTCCCATGTAGCTCTCAGTATTTCCATACGATCCTTTCCTTTTAATTCTTTTCATGTGAAACAGGATTTATTTAGTTATTTATTTGTTTAAATGCCAGTTACAGAGAGAAGAAGCAAGCAGACTAGCAAGATAGAGACTGTTTGTCTGTCTGTCAGTCACTCCGCAAATGGCTAAAGTAGCTGTCTGTGGGCTGGTCTGAAGGCAGGGACCCCAGCAGTCAGGCCATCTTGTGCTGCTGTCCCATGCATATTATCAGAGATTTAAGTCAGAGGTGGCACTACTAGAACTCAAACTGATACCTTTGTGGAATGGCGGCACCATAGGCTGAGGATTAGCTTTCTGTGCCACAGAGTCATTCCTGATCCTTTTTATTTCTTGGCGTCAGTTGTCGTGTTTCCTTTTTCATAAGTTTTTCTCACTTGTTTTTTTGTTAGTCTGTCTAGAGGTTTATCTCTCTTCCTTAAAATGACTTATTGCTTTCTTGCATTTTTGTTTGTGTTATACTCGTGTGTGTCTATGTGTATAACATCACTTCAACTTCACTTATTTCTTCTCTGATTCTTATAGTTTGCCATACTGCTGATTTTGAGTTTGGTTTGACTTTTTTTTTTGATTTATTTTTATTAGAAAGTCACATTCACAGAGAGGTGGAAAGACAGAGAGGAAGATCTACCATCCAATGATTCACTCCCCAAATGAGTACGATGTGCCTATCCATAGCCGGGAGCCAGGAATTTCATCCAGGTCTCCCACATGGGTGCAGGATCACAAGGCTTTGCGCTGTCCTTGACTGCTATCCCAGGGTACAAGCAATGCAGTGCCCTGGGTTTGAATCCCACTTCAACTCCTGATTCTGATTTCCTGCTGTGAGCTAGCAGGTGATGGCTCACATAGATGGGTTACTGCTACTCACATGCCCATCCAGGTGATGTTCTGCATTTCTGGCTTCACTCTGTCCCAGACCTGGCTTTGAAGTCACTCAGAAACTGAGTCGGAGGATAGAAAATTCTCTGTCTTTCTGTCTCTTTCTCTCTCCACCTCTCTGACCTTTTAGTAAAATGGAATAATAATAATAAAAACATCACTGAGTCTTTTTTTGCTTGAAAGAAGTAAACATGAGATACAGAAAAAAAAATATATGAATCTTGGTTGGTTCATTCACAAAATGCCTGCAAAAGATTCCATGCAGGTGACAGTGACCTCAGCACCTGAGATACCTCCTGCTGCTATCCCAGGGCAGTGAACAGGAAACTGGCCTGGGAGTGGAGCAGCTATAACTCCAGACTCAAGTGTAAGATCTGCACTATGGGAGGGCTACTCCAGTCCCCAAAGACGTTTGAAAAAATTGGAACACTCAGTGAAGTTTTAGTGAACAATTTTTAATTATATAAACTTTAAGTGTCAGCTAAAAATAAAATTATTTGAATTAATTCATTATTGGAATGCAGAATTCTGGCATGTTCAAAGCATTATATATTTTTTTAAAGATTTATTTATTTTTATTACAAAGTCAGATACATAGAGAGGAGGAGAGATAGAGAGGAAGATTTTCTGCCCGATGATTCACTCTCCAAGTGACCGCAACGACCGGTGATGTGCCCATTTGTAGCCGGGAACCAGGAACCTCTTCCGGGTCTCCCACACGGATGCAGAGTCCCAACGCTTTGGGCTGTCCAGGCCACAAGCAGGGAGCTGGATGGGAAGTGGAGATTCCAGGATTAGAACCAGCACCCATATGGTATCCGGCACGTTCAAGGCGAGGACTTTAGCTGCCAGGCCTCCGCACCAGGCCCCAGAAGCGTTATATTTTGAAGTTAATGATAACATTGGCAAGTGGTTGAAACTGAACTAAACTCATCTGAGTATCCTTTCTAAAGCATTTATCAAGTTTTCATGGAAATAATGGGCCTATGATCATTTTCCATATTTATGAACACAATGGAATGATTTTAATAATCTTCTCATGAACAATGATGCAATAAAATGCAAACTCTTTGTAGTCCAAAAAATAGTCTTTTAAATAAATATTTATTCTAAAAACAATTGAACATTAGCTTTAGTAATCTAAAGCTTAAGAAGTGTTCTAGGACCCGGCGCAGTGGCGCAAGTGGTTAAAGGTCCTCGCCTTGCACGCCTGGGATCCCATATGGGCGCCGGTTCTAATCCTGGCAGCCCCGCTTCCCTTCCAGCTCCCTGCTTGTGGCCTGGGAAAGCAGTCAAGGACAGACCAAAGCTTTGGGACCCTGCACCCGCGTGGGAGACCCGGAAGAGGCTCCTGGCTTTGGATCAGCATAGTATCGGCCCGTTGCGCTCACTTGGGGAGTGAATCATCGGAGGGAAGATCTTCCTCTCTGTCTCTCCTCTCTGTATATCCGCCTTTCCAATGAAAAAATAAAAAAATAAATTTTTAAAAAAAGAAGTGTTCTAGAGTTATTTTTCTTATTTTTGATTAACTAGTATTTTTAAATTTTTAAAGATAATTTACAATTATAACAGTCAATATAATTTACAGTTCTAGGAATATAATACTTCCTTCTTCTCTCCTTTGGTTTGGTTCAACTTTCTTGAATTTGACACAATATTTACACTCCCTGCAGACAGTTACAATTTTATATATAACAACAAATTTTATATGTAGCAGTTATTATTCTGCTACACTGGAAATAGTAAAATACATCCCTGTCAAGGGAAAGCTTAGCCGTAAAATCCTCAGATACTGATAATGACTAAAAAGTCTCCCCTAAGACTAGAATCTTAGTATTATTCTGTGTGGGTATCACAAGACCAACTTGAATTCACTAAAAACATTAAGCTTCAAATGATTATGAAACTGCATGAAAAATATTCCCTGTTAAGCCCCTCTCTAAAGTGATAATGAGTGCATACACATTTGAGAACTATGAGCAACAACATGGCTTACAGAATTTTTTTGTCATCCCATTCCTAAGATTATCTAATATCTTTTCTAATCCCACTGATTGTTTTAAATGTGCTCTTTACTATAGTACTAGATCTTTCTTAAATGTTCAGAATGTGATTCTTAAAAGCAGCATCTTATATCCTGGGCAAAGTTTATACGGTAACTTGGAGTGAGAAAGATAGCTTGTTTGATTCAAAGTCCAGAGTCTATTTTTTCCTCTTTAATGATGCATTTTTTTCTTTGAAAGATTTACAGAGAGAAGGAGAGACATGGAAGGATCAGATCGTCTATGCACTGCCTCACTCTGCAAGTTCCGGATCGCCCACGTGGGTGCAGGGTCTCAAAGCTTTGGGCCATCCTCTACTGCTTTCCCAAGCCACAAGCAGAGAGACCTGGCTGGGAAGTGGAGAAGCCAGAACAAGAACTGGCACTCATCTGGGATCCTGGCACATGCAAAGGTGAGGATTTAGCCACTAGGCCATTGGGCCGGGCTTCGTATTCTAGTCTTGACACTTTACAACACTGTTGTCACAGATCCATTGGCAGAAGAATCCAGGGAGTTAAGGGCTCAGCTTTGGCTACTAGCAAGAACAAAGGGAAAAGCAGAGGACTGTGAGTTAGATGATTGGCTGTTGAATTTTCCTCAAAGAGCTGCAGGATATCAGATGAGTCATTTGGCAACATGGCACCCAGTTTGTCAAGCAAACACAAGCAAACACAAGGTTTATATAATTTATTTGTAATATTTTATTTTTCATGCATCACTTCCAAAGACTGCTTCCCATTCCCTTCCCCACATGTTCATTTCTCCTATATTATTTAAATACTGTAGTCTTCAACAGCAGTAACAAGTCCATCATTGTGCTATTTAAGTATATCCTGACACTGTAGGTACAGACACTGGTAGAAACTGAAGCATGCTGTTGTCAATACATATGTCACAATTTCATTGGGAGTTCATCTTTTATTCAGTAGAGAGGAATACTGTGATGTATCTTCACCTGTCAGTATGACAATCTCCATTAAGGAGTTCCTATAAGTGAATATATGTATATACATGTTTATCTAAAATGTGTTTATCTTGCATTTTGTATGAAGGTTGATTTAGAATTGAACTGGCTTATTTTACTGAGCTTAATGATCTCTAGTTGAGCCCATTTTGTTGCAAATGGAAGGATATCCTTTTTCCCCACAGAGTAGATATGCCATATTTTCTATATACATTCCTCTTTCCGTGGCCATCCGGATTGTTTCCATTTCATCAGTATTGCAAATTGTGCTGCTGTAAAAATAGGATTACAGGTCATTTTCTCATGCAGATTTAATTTCCTTTGGATATATTCCCACAAGTAGGAATAACTAAGTCATATGGTAGATCAATATTCGATTCTCTTAGCACTCTCCATACTGACTTCCACAGTCGTTGTACTAGCCTGCACTCCCATCAACAATGGAATAGGGTGACATTCTTCCCACATCCATGCCAGCAAGTGTTGTTAGTCGAGTTCAGAGTGATGGTCAATCTCACTGGAACTGCTTGAATCTGAGTGTAGTCTTTATTTGTATTTCCCTGATATCCTGAGCATTTTTTCATATGTCTAATTGTTACTTGAGTTTGTTGTTTTGAAAAATGTCTGTTCATTTCCTTCACTAAGTTCTTCACAGGGTTGTTTGTTTTGTTGTCACTGAATTTCTGAAGCTCTTAAAATCCTGGGTATTAGTCCCCTCACAGTTGTGTAGTGTGCAAAGATTTTCTCACATTCTGGTGGTTTTTCTTCACTTTATTTTTCACTTGCTTTGCTGTACATAAGCTTCCTACTGATGTAATCCCATTTGTTTATTTTAACGTTGACTGCCTATGCTTTTGGAGACTTTTCTAAGAAGTGTGTCTTATGTATTCCTCTGATATCTTGCTGGTTTCTGAGTGAAAATGTATGTTCTTGACTCATTTAGAGCTCATTTTTGTGTAAGGTGACAGGTGGTATTTTTATTTCTTGATACATTTTTTGGTTTTGATCAGATTTTTTCCCCAGATACTCTATTAGTTGTGTGTTCTTGTTTTGGTTATCTTCTACATGTGATATTCTTTCCTCTATATTGTTCATGCTGTTGTTAGGCTTGCTATTGTGTTTTTCAGTTGTGAAATTTTATGTTAGACCTGCTTAATTTTTGTGATAATGTTATTTTTCAATTCTCTGAGCTCTTCTTAACACTTCTCATTTTCTCTGAAGAGTTTGAAGAGTTTCTTTCTTTCTTTCTCTTTTCTTTTTTCTTTCTTTCTCTTTTTCTCTTTTCCTTCTCTTTTTCTCTTTCTTTTCTTTCTTTCTTTCTTTTTTTTTTATAGTTCTTATCTGTTAGCACATTGATGTCTTTGTCTTACAACTCTTTGATTGAAATTGTTTTTTGGCCATTTTTTGGGAAGAGTCCTGGCTCTTTCATCTGAATACTTAGTTTTTCTGGTACTCCTCCCCATTCCTTTGTGCTTTCATGTTGTTTTGAGATTTTAGCCTCTGAAGGGCTTTTGGGGGTTTCTGGAAACACTGTATTTGTCTGTTGCTCTGTGGGATTCAAGGTCATCAGGTGGCCAGCCAACTAGAGTGTTTGTCACCTGCTGTCACCTTGTACTTTCACTCTCCTCAGCATTTGACTTCCCCAGCCTCAGGCAGGTATTGAGCTTTTCAATTTAAAGCCTACAAATTTTGGTTCCATGTGCAATCCACCTGTCATCTGGCACTTTCACAGCCTCTGCCCGCTGTGCAGTTGCCCAGCCGCTGGCACACAGTGTACAATCAGTGCTCTGTGTACTCTGGGTGGCACCGCTCCTACCTTAGCTTCCTACACTGTATTTGGAAATCAAACTCAGGCATTCTACCTTGACACATAAACCGGGTAAGTGATGTCCTCATTGCTAATACAAATTCACACTTTTTCATCAGTATTTCATTTGTCTTGACCTGTAACTCACATGCAAGAACTTTGATGAGAGTTTTAGAATAACAATTTTTTAAAACTATTGCAATTGGACATAGTTATGGTATGCAAAGTGAAGAGTCAGCACTTGAGCTCAGTGAGTGATGATCACATCATATTAGTAAGCATTTCATTTTTAAATATTAAATAATATTTGATTAAAATAATTACAGATATGGATGAGATGCAGTATGACATGCTAAAGCTGAAATCAATATGTGCTGAGAAAGTCAGGGTGTTTAACATTTTCCCTCTTTGTACTGACTTAAAGTCTGCAGCCTATGAGCTCCTGTCTTCTGTTTGTACAGAAATATCTAATAGGCACTGACTGTGATCACCCCCAATATGCTGTGTAACACCAGGAGCTTGGTCCTGCTTTCTAGCCAATGTGGGTGGTTTCCTTTATTGCTTCATTCTCCCTCTGCCCTCTCCTTCCCTGCCCCTAGTTATCCCTGTTGTGTGTTCAGCTGCACAGACGTGACACACTGTGGTCTTTGTCTTTCTGTGTCTAGATGACTTCATAATGCCCTTCAAATCCACCCATTTTGCTACATTATTTATTTTTATTTATTACTCATTGTATCTTCAAAATCATTTTGCATTACAATATAATAATAAAAATTGGTTAGTTTTTTAAGAGAAGAAAACACGTGGTTTACCCAGAGGCTGAATGTGGCAGAAACACAGGACCCAGAGCAGAAGCACATTCTGGCGTAGAAAAGCCACCATGGTGCAGTTAATATATTTTAAAGTATGGCTGTGTGCCAGAGTGGAATGGCGCATAACTCATTTTTGTTTTCCACAGGTGAGGCTCCAGGAGCAAGCCAGAACAGGCTTCAATACACAGCCTTTTGTCCAGTAGGCTAGAGAAACTGAGGTAGGACAGTTTTTTTTTTCATTTTTCTACATTTATGCATATTCCTACAATTATTTTCGATTCAAGTACACATACCCATGTGTACCACCAATTTGGGTGGAGAGGGTTGAGGAATGGGGGAAAGTGGATAAGACAACTGTTTCCAGGTTGCTTTTCCCTTCTTGTATCTGGGGAAATTGGGGATAGAATGGGACAGGGCTGCTCACAGCAGCCCAGTTGCATCAGTATCCAGAAATGGGGAATGGCCAACCAATGTCATCCTAGGGTACCCAATGTGGAGTATTTTCTAACCTATAGTTTAAGTGGTGTTGATAATTCTGAGATGCTGTTTATTTCATTTCTCTGAAGCTGAGGAAATCTTCCCAAGGTCCATTAGCTGACATAATCCACCTTAGAGTCTCCACTAGCCCAGATAATCATTGTCTAAGCTTGAATGGGAGAGCTTTCAAATTTCTTCTACTCTCCAAAGTACTAGATATCCTTTGCAGGCCTCAGTGTACTGGTTCTCATGGTGTCTGTGTGCATCTAGGCATGCTGTCTGCTGCACAGGCTTCAACAACTGAGCAGATCCAGTTCTGACACATGAACTGCATGGGCAGACCACAGGTCCTGTGATTTTCTTCCTGGTTGGAGTTCCAATACCAGTGATCTATTTTGGAGGTCCCCAACGAAACCTCACCAGAGTTGAATCAAAACCCGACTCCTGTGTGTTCCAGCCAGTGCAGGATGCAGCTCAGTTCATCACCCACATCAGCCTACACATACACTGGTGGTTGCAGTCACCCAGTGAGTTCCAGTCCAAAGCCTAAATCATATGAAACCAATGTATGCTTGCAGTCTAGCCCTTCCCAGCCCACCACACTTGGTCCTCATGCGTCTTAGCAGCACTCTAGCTTAGATGGGGCAAGCCTCAGTAACCCCCACCAGACCCATCCTCATCTCTGGTTCTTGCACATGCCATTGTAAATAGCAGACTAGTCCAGCCTGTCTTATATCCCATTCAGCTCTTGTACACCTCAAAGCGTGTTGGAACCTAACTCAGCCTGACCAACCCCACTACCCAGTACACATCCACCTATGCATGCACTGGTGGGTGCAATTGCTGGGTCAGTTTTTGTCTCCAGGCCTACCTTCCACACAAACCATTGGATGCTGTGGCCCAGCCCAACCCAAACCATTATACACTCAGTCCTCATGTATACCAGTGGGAGCTGCACTTAGTATGAGTGACCACCAGTGCATGCATAGTGGATGTGGGTGAGCAATACTCCATATTGGCAAGCACACATATGTCAGGTCTGGGATCACTTCAGACAAGGTTTCTTTGGGATTCCCCCAATTGAACCACTGAACTCAGAACTCCAACCATGGGCAGAATTGTATGACCTTTGGAATGACTGTGGAGTGCTTGTGTCAGATTTGGGCCTCCTTGGTGGCTTAGATGGAGCAGTAGATGGCATACTAAGATGAATCTGGGCTGGCTATTCTTGATGGGAAACTTTGGCTCCACCTGTGGGTTTTCCGCTTGTCCCTGGGCCCTCTGGGCTAATATTCCCTCCTCTTTGGTATAATAGGGCACCACTGGTCTTATCTGGCTGCTTCCTGCTGAACAGAGGTGACAACTCAGGAGAGGTAGGAACTCAGAAGATGTGGTTGGGAAAAAAGTGTGTGTATGGGCATCTTAGCAGGCAGATTGAAGGGGGCATGGGAAACTTCCACGAGGAGAATTCATTGTGACTCATGGCACCTCCTGTATTAGATATGTTGTTCCTGTTCTATTGGCTGCATGATCCATTGGATGTGGTTATGTTGGCCCATATCCTGGACTCTACCACTATCTCTGTGGCTGTGAAGTGGGACCAAATTCCAGCAGATGGTGAACCCTGGGCATGTACTCAATAACCCCCTTCTGAATCTCCTGTCTAGTAACTGATTCCCTGATGTAGTCACCTGTTAGAAAATTAGTTTAAACGTTTAAATGGACAGAGAAACATTAAATCAGGATGAAGCAGAGAGGACACATTCCAAGAAGTAGGAAACAGCAGAGGGGTACCTGGAGACTGACTCACACAGGAAAGCAGTGGACACAATTGTGTGGCGTTGCAGTGACTGATACTCCAGTGGCATTCAGCTAACAGTGATCCAAACTCCACCAGCAGCCGGAACTCCACCAGCAACCAGGTGGGAAGAGACTTTCAATGGGAGCCAGACAAAGAACTGTCTGTCCTGCTGGTCAGTTTGATTTGACCAGGAGGAGAGATAGAGCAGCAGATCCCAGACGGTCAGTGCAAGAACAGGGTAAATTTCACAACCCAGTCAGCCCCCTAGAGCCGACTGGGCGCCATTTTGAGTAAGGAGGCAAAGGCAAGGGAAAGGACTGAGCATATGCTTAGCTTGGAGTGAACTCATTTCTGACTCAGTGAACTGCATCAGCATGGCATTCTACAGGTTCCACCCAAGACAGGTCTGGGTAGCCCTCAGATCTGATGGCCAGCAGATCAAGAACTCTAGCAGTGGTGTATCAGGTGCCATTTTGTGCACTGTGGCAAATGCTTTAGGACTGCATGGGACAACAGAGAACTGTGCATGTGCCGAGCTCACGAGAACTCACTGAGTTCCGTGGATTGCACTGGTCCAACATATAATAATACTGACTGTGGCATCGTAAGTCAAAATAGGTCTGTGTGGCAGACAGATCTAACACTCAACAGGTTCTGGCAAGATTAGCACCACCAACAACCTAGATATATAGGATATCTGGTGTCTCTCTAATCCTGGGACCTACTCCAACCAAAAGTGGGAGAAAGGTTGGAGAGACAATGGTGCAACCTCAGCACGATATCACAGGTGGTGGGGATTTATGAGCCAGGAGTTGGGGCTATGGATTTCTTGCTGGAACTCTAACATAAGAACCCAGACCTGGAGCTCACTGGAGGTTGTGGCACAAGTGGCTGCAAGCAAAAAGTTGTGTACCAATTGCAGTAAGTAAAATTGCTTTGTAGACCTGTGGGTGACAGAGCTTAAAACCTACCCCAAGAAGAAGACTCTGCTAATCAGAGGTACAATGACCAAGAGCAAAAGAAGCAAGAGCAATGAATATTACTGAAAACTCCCCTGCAAAGGAGCAAAATCCTTTGCCAACCTCAGAGTTAATAGAGGAAGACATCGAGAAAGCTAGGCACACAGAATTCATAAAACGCATTGTAAAGCTTCTGATCAACAATGAGAAGCACATACAAGAGTTCAAAGAAGTTAAGGAAGCAGTAAAGCAAATCAAGGCTGATATATCAGAAATTAAGAACACAGTAGAGCAAATTAAAAGTACTATGGAGAGTCTCCAAAGTAGAATGAAGCAAGCAGAAAAAAGAATCTCAGAGTTGGAAGATATTTCCTGTCATCAGGGAAAAGCAAACAAAAAGCTGGAAGCAGAGATGGATCAGGCCAAAAAAGTATTCAAGAATTGAAAGACACTATGAAGAGGCCTAACATAAGAGTTATGGGAGTCCCAGAAGATGCAGAAAGAGAAACTGGTTTTCCAAATATATTTAATGCAATAATAAAGGAAAATTTCCCTAATCTAGAGAAAGAATTGAGAACAACATCCAGCAAGGGTACAGAACTCCCAACAGGCTTGATCAAAAGCGATCTTCGCCACGACACATGATCATCAAGCTCTGTTCAATTGAACATAAGGAAAAGATCCTTAAATGTGCACGTTAAAAAAAATTAGTTGGCATATAAAGGAATGAATGCCACTTAAACTCACGGGAGATCTCTCACAGGAAATTCTACAGGTGAGAAGAGAATGGAGTGACATACTCCAGATTCTAAAAGAAAAAAAAAATGTCAGCCTAGGATAGCATATCCAGCAAAGCTTTCTTTTCACTTCAAAAATGAAATAAAATTCTTCCATAGTAAAGAAACGTTAAAAGAATTTGCCTCTTCCAAACCTGCCCTACAAATGATACTTCAAGTTGTTCTCTTGACAGAGAAGAGGAATAGCACTAAACAAAAACAAAAGCAAATAGGAAGAACATCACAGTAAAATCACAACAGAAGACTAAATCAATGAACAACCCATTCCTAAAATGACAGGGCCAAAGTACCACCCATACATATTAATTCTGAATGTAAATGGCTTAAGTTCAATCAAACGTCATAGATTAGTAGACTGGATTAAAAAACTCATCTATTTGTTGTGTAGAAGAGACACATTTCACAAACAAAAATCAGCGGAAACTATATCGTATGAGATTTGATGTTTTCAGTTAGTTTAATCTCTTCAAAACACTTTCTTCTGATTAAATCATTCAATGACTCATAGATCATAGAGTAGCATCATTTTCTGCAAGAAGGTTCTTGATTTTCATTTCTTCAGCTACACGTTAGTCATTTAGTAGCATGTTATTTAAGTTCTTGGTGTTGTTAATTTCTTTTTTCTCTCTGATGTTTTGTTTGTGGCTCTTCATTTAAGGGGATGTATAGTAGCTGTGTAAAGGAGACTGTCATATCTAGTAACATGTTATTTAACTTCATGGCTATGTAAATTTCTATTTTCTTTCTATTGTTGATTTATTATGACTTTTCATTTGAGGGGATGTACAGTAGCTATGAAATGGAGGCTGACATCCAGATTTGAGGATATGATGCAGTATGCATTTCTACTTCTAGATAAAGATGGACTCCCAATGAAACTGTTTACTATATCTTGACAATAGGATTCTGGAGTCTCTGCCATTGTCCATGCCCACAATGATGGACATATGACTGTGTATGAAGAACTACATTTTAGTAATGATACAGAGGCACTATTCAGTGGGGAGGGAGGAAATGGGGGCTGGGATAAGGGAAATACCAGGAGTCTATGGAACTATATCATAAATTAACAATAATAATAATAATAAAATGTAAAAAAATAAATAAAACTATTATATTTTCTGAAGTGATTGTTAATAATTAAATCTAGCTGTTATTTCATTTGGGGGCTTTTTTCTTTATTTTATTTGTATGTTTGGACATAAAATGTATAAAATTGCTATAGTAAAACAAAGCAGTTCAAATCTGTGTGCTACTAGTTTGGTGCAATGATTTGTACATTTTTAAACTAGAAATGTATGCATTGTCTCAAAATAAATTTAACTGAGGGTACTTTATTTGGCAACACTGTTGGTGACACAGTTTCTTCCTCTGTAAAACAGACATAATATCAAGTCAACAAAGATGTTGTCAAAATGTAGAAGCTATAAAGATGTTAAATAAAATGATTTATGAAAAATAGTTTATTATTTTCTTTCATCCCCCTTTTTACCTAGCACATATTTCAGGGAGCTTCAAAGCAAAAGAAGATAGAACAAACAAACAAGCAAAAACCTCACTGGAAACAAAATTGAAAGATATGTTTATTTCTCTGCAAAAATTTTTGGAATGCATGCATAGTCTTATGACAATAAATGTACAACAAACTTTTGAAGTGGTGTCCTCTAATGGAATATGGATTCACCTATGAGAGGCTTATCATTACAAAAAAAAAAACAGCTTGGAGTAAGAACTTCCTTAATGCATTGAACTTTTAGTGTGTTAATCCAGTAATGCTGAGGTTAAGTGCCTGACCTGAAGATAGGGTGTACAGAGCGATGGAGTGGATTAATTTTGGATTGTGGAGATGGGGACATGTTTCCCACCTTTTTTCCCACTGACATCTCAACTCCTGAAGCAGACAAGTTGGAAGGTAGCCTCTTGTACTTGACTTGATTTCACTTTGGCAACCGTGTCCCACAAGACTCAGCTATTCCTTGTTAAACACCTATTGGATGCTGGGCCTAAAGGTGGCTCGTGTTGATAGCTACATTACCAGTTCCCACCAACATTTCCCCATATGGCTTTTCTTGCATCCTACAGAAAGAGGTAGATTAAGAAAAAACATGGCATGGGAGTTGGGGGTTGGGTAGGAGTCGTTGCTGTGGTGAATACGTACTTGTCTATTATTTGCCTATTCTGGGATAGATAGTGTAAGATTCTCGAGTGTTTTTCGGACAGAGTTTGACCCTGTGTGCAAGGCCTTCTCATGTTTAACCTGATAACTTACCTTCCTTGGATCTGAGGAGCTGAGCTGGTGCTGCACACACTACTGTAAAAGCTGCTCCAGGTACCACACTTTCTGTTCAAGGAGGCACTGAGTGAGGCACTTTCCTTTGGGGGCATTGCATAATAAATTTCTTTATTTATCACATCAGACCCAATTGGGGAAGATCAGAACCACAAACTGAAAGGCATGAGCTCGGCAGCATTCTTATGGTCTCCTTTCAAAGACACGTGTGGTGGCGATGCCTGGGATCTACGCAGCAGGTTAGAGCACTAAGAGAGCATCAGTGGATCTAGTTGTACTTCGTAAACATTGTCTTCCAGGGTTTCCTGCCTCTGGCCCTTGTCAGCAGTTTGTGTGAGGCCTCCTAATTTTGACTGTGTTGGTGATAGCCTACTGGTTTGAGTTGGGCTTGCTTGCTGAGAGGTCGAATAGAAGCAAGTTCTGGGATCCAAACTGTTCCCTGGTGCGTAGGATGGTGGTGCTGTGCTCCTCTTCTCAGAGCTTATTGTGGGGGCAAAACTCAACTCTGTGTTCAACTCTGGTAGCACTGGCATTGTATCTATAATTTCATATTGACAGGACAAAGACACCTCCTCCCTTTCATAAAAGGCCATGCCAAAAGGGATAGCACAAAATACAAGATCCGAGGGGAGCAGCTTAAATTCGTTGGCTGGCCGGGTAATCACAAACCTGTAAGAAAAGCCAGAGAATTGTTAGCTTCTGAAGCTGCAGGGTTGGGTGGCTCCTGGTTCTGTGGCCAACCCAAGAGGCCAAGAGGCCATTTTGCTGGGCTGAAAGATGTGTGTGTGTGTGTGTGTGTGTGTGTGTGTGTGTGTGTGTGTTGCCTTGCTTCACTGATTCTTGATAAATAGTAAATCTCTATGGCACTCTGGGAAAGGAGAGTCCCTGGAATTGGGATTAGGAGGCTGGCTTTCAACTCTGTCTCTGAATCCAGACACTTTTGGCCTTAGTCATGACTTTCCCCATAATTGGTGGGAGAAGTTAATCTATGGTACTTGCTTTTAAAACACACTCATGAATTTAACTGGCACACTGCTGGGCACTTAGTGATACTTTGTCTAACTGGAATATCACATGTATCCTCTATATTCTGTTCTTGGTTTAAGTGCATGATAACATAATGCATAAGCTGCCAGATTTCACATAGAATAACAGCCTGACTAATAAGAGTTGTGAAAAATGAATGTCAAGAACACTCAGAGACTAGACCTGCATTGGAAGACTGTAGGGAAGCAAGTTGCCTTAACTACTAACCAGGTATAAAGCACATTCTTCATTCATGTGAGATACATTAATCAAAAGCTCAATATTCGTGTCAGAACAGCCTTTCAGGCTCATCTTGCAGGACCTGCAGCCTGTGTTTCTCCCCTCCCATCTACAAGATCACATTAGGGATCCTTCTTTCTTCATGGAATAATCCAGCCACTAGGTCTCTTCCACTCCATCCTCTAGAACCCTATTCTGTCCTAAGCAAAACTCTCAGAAAGCATATACTCCCTAAAACATGGAAATGGCACTTGGGTTCCTGAAGTCTTCTCAGGTGTCAGGGATCTTCCTAAACTCATGGGAGATGGGTATTCAGAGAAAAAGCTGCCTATGGATTTCTGATTTTTTGAACCCAAAGGGATCTATTTATTTAAATTACATTTTCCATGAACCTGTTGAAGTACCCTTGTTTAAGCTGAATATTTTCCTAGGATTGTGTTCTATAGACCTCCTAGAGCTGTTGTGGATGGAGGAGAAACTTTAGAGCGGGAGGGAAGGTGGCAGGTAGAAAGAGAATGAAAGAATGAGTGGTGGATGTGGATGTCATTCCTGCTTCCCAGTGCTGCTTTCAAAACATCACTTCTCTTCCAGCCTCCCACTGACTGTCTTCATGAGTTCTGTAGAGCCTCAACACTCTCTCCAGATTCATCAGTGTCATCCATACTCATACAGGTTTATTGAGGTCTTTGAACTCAGAATGAATATTCTTTCAAACTCTAATGCCACTGTCATCTTATGCACCTGTAGTGTCTCTGTGGTTTCTAAGCCCACCATCTGGACCCATCTCTATATCATCTAGCATGCAATGATCTTTTTCTCTAAACCAGTTTCCTGCCCACATTCTGGGTGTCACAATTTACTGGCACTGTATCGTCTCAACAATCTTAAGCTTCAATCAATCACTCTGACCACAGTTTCCCATCATCCTTCCTGAGTTATTGCAACACTCAGAGTTCAACTACCCTTTAATTTCATCAGGATTTCCAATCCTCTCCCTTCACTTTATGGTATAATGTTACTTCTCAAATCCCCAATAAGCCTCCTCTTCTGCCCCTCTCAGCACTCAGTCTAAGCCTCCATTTTTTTCTCAATTCTCTGTAATGTTTCTTCCCTCTTCTCTCTGAGCATTGGCTGAGAAATCCTGCTGCTAAATAAAAACTCTCACTAGCATGTTCCTTACACAGAGCCATAGCTGCTTTAACATCTTTGCTTTGCTTCCTTTTCTCTCTTATGAACAGAAACATGTTTTTTCCTTTCCTATTCAAGACCATTTCACTGAGTAATTTGGCTTCCCTCTCCTTTCTCCTGCAACAGGTTCCATTGCTCCACTTCTATTCCATTAACTTTAACTTACTCTTCTTAGCCTACTAGATGCTGTCTATCTCCACCATGAGAATCTTAATGAGAACATGCTTGATAATGCTCATTTGAAATGCTTCTTTCCTTCTCCTCCCACCCCTTTCACCATTTACTCTTCATTCCACATTGTTATCACATTGGTCTTAAAGAAAAGAAAAACTGAACATACCACTACCATGAATCATATGTGCCAGCGCAGTTGCTAGATAAAAAGCATCCCATGATCCAGCCAAGTCCAACAAGCCCAGAAGAATACAAGAGAGTCTTTACTATGCTGACAATGGCTTTTCAGGTTTAGAAACTTGCATGGACACTGATTAAAGTAACTGCAAAAGAATTCTGATTTAAGATTTTCTTCTCTTTTTCTGTTTTCACTGGGAACAGACTCTACTGTGTTTTGCATTGCAGTTCTTGATGTTTGTAGCCTGTGCCATTATTATTAAATTTGCCTTTCTTGCAACTGTGGACCTCAGGCATTGAAGGAAATTAACCCTGGCTGCTACATTTGGCAAGTTGACACACATTTTCCAAACTAGCATACTCCCCTTTTGTTCTCCGGATTACGCTCCTCATCTTCTATCATGCGGTATAAACCAACACACAGGATTCCAAGATTATCCAATGTGCCACAGAACAGTTGTCCAAAGGTTTCTCTTGGCTAAAGAAAGAAGATAAAAACAAATATCTGCTGGATACTTAAGGCTCGGTAATAACAAGCATCTACTAGCATGCCATTGGCATTTGCGAGAAGTTTGGGAGACAGCAAAACCGTATCTTGTAAAACTTTATGATGATCATATTAATTGGGAATGTAGTTAAGTTTATTATTAGGTTTGAAACTTTAACCTCAGTGGTTAGGCTCATTATTCTGGTTCTTGCAAGAATTCCAAGCACATGTGGTGTGACGTGTGGTTGTTTGGTAACTACTAAAAATTAACACATAAAAAAAGGCTTGACAACTAATTTTTTGGGTACATGATAACTTGAGTTGGTAAGCATCCTCAAAGAGTCATGTTATTCCACTCTTACATGTCCTGACTTGCTCTCAGGTTTTGTCCAACCAAACCACTGAGAACAGATAACAGGTTCAAAAGCAGAAGTTAATGAATCCAGTCAAATGAAAAGACAGTATTTGCTCAGTTCCGGTCTTCCTGAGATAAATAGAAAAGTGAGGATGGGAATCATGTGGGTATAAAGAGGAGGAGTCTGGTCTAATCTCCTATAACCTCTAATACAGTAGGAAGTTGTCAGCAGTAGTTTCCAGGGCATAGGGTCACTCACAAGTCAGCTGTCACTAAGGAACACAGGACCAGAGATAGAAAAAGACTGGATGATTCCAAGGGACTTGTTGGAGACTCTTTGTCCATGCACATATGCATATAACAAAGGATTTGCCATTTGTATTGGTAGCGTATGTTGAGATGTACACTGGGAACAAAGGCTTGCAAGAGTGGGCTCCTTGTTAAGCTGTCCAGGTGATATACTACAGAGTAACAGAGTTTATTTTCTTGCAAAGACTTATTCCCAACAAGGAACAGCTTGGATCAGACCTCGGGTCAGTAAATGGACCCCTGCTCAGGCACTGGTTGACAATTTAGCTTTAAGCGAGTTCCTGCTTCTCTGGGTTTCAGATTCTTACTTTTTTAAAGCAATCAGTAATACTGCCTGCCCTTTAAATCCTCAGACGATGTGAGAAAAACTATATTGGCACAAGGAAAAGATTTAGTAAATATTAGCATTGAAATTGTAATAAACTTCCTGGTGGGGGCACAAAGTCATTGGATGTCTTATGCTGTTGAATATATGAGATTCAGCCCTATATACATAACAGAGATTTATGTGTCAGAGTTCTGAATGATGGCATGTCCTCCAGGTTCAGGAATCTTGTATCATCCAATAAAGGATGGCAGAAGGGCAAGAAAGCATGGCAGGGTGTATGGTAGGGGTGGGAGGATAGAAATAAAGAACAGTGGAGAGAAAGAGAAAGGGGCCAAAGTCATTCATTAATTTTGGAATTCACTCCAGTGATAACTAATCCACTTTGAAGATAACAGCGTTGATCAGGTCCACAGAACAGAGTCCTCCATGACCCCTTGAACATCCTACCTTTCAATATTATGAGTTTGGGAATTAAGTTTCCAAAAATGAACTTCGGAAACCTCATTCAAGCCATGTCATGTAGAATTCCTGAGGCTTCCTGACTTACTTAGCTAGAAGGTGGGGATAATAGTGGCTGCTTTATTTGCCCCTTAGGATTGTTACAAATGTGCAGGGTGTTGATTGCAGGACTCTATGAAATACAGTGAATTGTAAAACAGCCTATGTATTATTGATTTCTTTCTGTGTTAGAAGCTATCTAACACTTCAGAGAGGTTGGATCACCTTCAGAAACTCAAGAGAAGTGAGGAGATGGGAAACTTCATTGTGATAAGAGTATACTCACTTTAACAGATGACAGAATGTTTTGGTCTAAGGACAGAAGCCCCAGCCTACACCGCAATCTTCCAGAGGAGAAAGTACTGCAGCTGTCAGTCATGTCACAGAATTTCTCCTTATCCAGATGTTGTTCCAGCTGGGAGCTTATCCCTCCTGTCACCAGCATCTGGAGTAATTCCAAGACGTGATAGTTGTAGAAGGCCTAGAAAGTAAGGAGAAGCTGTGATCACATCCCAAGGAGCTGATGTGTGAATGGTGGAGGAGGAAATGCTTGGAGAGTGAGTGGACATCACTGCTTGCAATGAATCTGATGGTGCAGAGCAGTGTTTATCATTCCCATCATCAAAGTCTAATCAAAAATGTCAGTTCGGGTGGTATTCTGGATTAGGCAAAGTGAGGAAAACACTGACCTAGTTCCTGGTCTCCTCAAATCCACACTGTACAAGAGGAGTGTGGGTCATTAGGCTGCCACCAAGGATTCTTCCCTTCAAAACATGACCAGAGGAGCCCGGCGCCGTGGTCTATTGGCTAAAGTCCTCGCCTTGAACGCACCAGGATCCCATGTGGGCGCCGGTTCTAGTCCCGGCAGCTCCACTTCCCATCCAGCTCCCTGCTTGTGGCCTGGGAAAGCAGTCAAGGATGGCCCAATGCTTTGGGACCCTGCACCCACGTGGGAGACCTGGAATGAAGTTCCTGGTACCTGGGTTCGGATCGGTGCAGCAATGGCCGTTGCAGTCACTTGGGGAATGAATTATCGGACGGAAGATTTTCCTCTCTGTCTCTCCTCCTCCCTGTATATCTGATTTTGTAATAAAAATAAATAAATCTTTAAAACAAAACATGACCAGAGAAGAATTTGGGGCCCAGATGCCCTAATAATCATATATATGCAAACATATATACATATATAACATATTTATGCATCTCTATATATGTACACATATTTAATGAGATCACCTTTACTACTATTTTCATTCATATTTGAGTGTTCTTGGTGTGAGTCTACATATATATGCAACATGGGTATGGTCCATTTGGGTTTAGGTACTGGCTCAGATATTATTAATGACTGGATTTAGCCCAATTCTTTTTGTATCTTTCAGAAGCGGCTAGGGAAGAAAAAGTACATGAATGGAGTTTTAGAATCAAATAATTTGCATCATAATGAAACCAGAAGGGGGCATGTAGGTCAATTTCTTATTGTGAAACACATTTCACATTGAATAATCCTCCCCATTTTCACAAATTCCCTTTTCCCAGAATTCAAACCATAATGAATAGACGAGGCATTCATACACATTGCAAATGCCATGGTAGTATACCTATTTCTTCTTCTTTGACTAGTAAATATGTGGTGTTTTAAAAATGTTCACCCTCTGCCATATCTGAATTAGCTGTTTAGTCCAGTCAAAGTGAGAATTTCTCTGTTGTTACTGGTACAGTGTTGTTCATCTTCCCCAAACTCATGTAGCTGTCTGAACAAATCCTCAAAACACAGGTAAACAAACAAACAAAGTCATGCTCCTCAGAGGATGGACTTTGTCTCTTTAACATTCAAACCCTCACAGATGCATTGGATGTACAAATGTACTGATTGCAATGGTCATTGCTGTGTATGGTGAGCTAAACCTCAAGTTGTGGCACCGGCATCCCATGTGAGTGCAGGTTGGTGGCCTGGCTGCTCTACTTCTATCCATTTCTGTTTACAGTCTGAGAGAGAAGCAAATCATGGCCCAAATTCTTGGACCCCTGCACCCACGTGGGGCACCCAGGAAACTTTCCTGACCTCTGGCTTCAGATTTGTTTAACTCCATCCACTGCAGCCATTTGGGGAGTGAACTATTGGATGAAAGATCTCTGCCTCTTCTTCTCTCTATGTAATTCTGCCTTACAAAGGAAAACAGAATAAATCTTTAAAACAAACAAACAAACAAACAAAAAGAATACTGATTACAGCAGGCAGGTGATTTCCATCAAATGTGCAAATCCTGCTTATAGAGGCAATGGGTACAAGTTCACCTAAGAAATAATATGAGAATATTTTCAACAGTTGAAAAAACATGGAGATAAAGAGAAGTTGATTTTGGTGGATTTTTTTAATCCCTGTGTGTTCATCATTAACTCTTTAATGAAAAACAAAAATAAAAAGAAAAAGGCTGGGATTTTAAAACTTGGCTGCCAAAATCAACTCATCTTTCACTCTCAGCATCCACCAACTCTTAAAAATGCTCTTAACCAAATTTATGTGAATTCAGAGACAATGAAAAGAACTTCTACACTAGTTTTCAGATGAAGATGCCCAATCCAATGATTAGTCCCACACCTCTGTCCCATCCTGCTATGCTGTTGCTTTGTTCTGCTTCAGAACCACACTGAAAAGCACCTGCCAAGTCAACCAAGACATCCAGGAAAGCTCTGAGGTTGCAAATCCAGGGTTGGGCAACAATCCGTTTAAGAAGCATGTGGCCATCACATAGAGTGATCAAGCCTGATACTGTTAGGGTAATTCTCCAATGATTAAAGAAAACCCGTAAATTCCAGGGCTATCCTGATGTCAGTGGCTCTAACTCAACATGTGCGTTACATATTTAACTTGGAGGCTTAGCTGTGGAACATGTCATTTCTTCAGCTTTGACATCAAAAGCATTGAGAGAATATATTAAGGAGAATAATGGGATTTGTGTGTCACCTTTGTTCTGGGAGCTCCTCTCCTTTTCTGATTATCCTGGCTTCCCTGGCACTGGCCTGTATGAACCTCTCTTTTTTTCTCCTTTTCCCTCCTCTCTCTCTCTCTTTCTCTCTCTCTTTTTTCTTTCTCAAGGATACCTGCAAGTGGAAATGCTCTTGCAATATGTTCAGATTCCTAAACTTGGATAGTTATTCTATAATGTAATCATGCCTGCTAGAGCTTGGACTTCCAGTATTAAAAAATGCTGCAGCCTTAAGATAAAAAATTTGGGGGGACGGCACTACCCACTCATAGTGAACTGTTCAGCTCAGTGACCTAAGAAACAGCTGTGATGTGGGAGACCTTATCTCATCAGAAAAGGAAAAATACTCCACATGCTCATGATTGTTTTTGAAACTCTTAGTGTACAGCCATCCAGGAGTCCTGTAAGGAGATCTGCCTGCTTCATATTTAAATCTTTACAGAATTGAAATACCAGAGGATTAAGAGTGGGTCTGAATAATATAGTGTGTGTACATATTTGCTTTGCGCTGGAGTGAATGATAGACTAGCAGGGCAGTATTTGTTGTCAGCCACTGCTCTTTGTATCTGGACATTCAGAGAGAAAGCACATCCAGTTATATTCAGCCAAATATCATGGATCTATTGTGCTGATAAAGTTTTAAAAAATTGTGTAAAAATGTGGGCCCGGGGCAATAGCATAGTGGTTAAAGTCCTTGCCTTGGACGCACTGGGATCCCATATGGGTGCTGGTTCTAATCCCAGCAGCACTGCTTCCCATCTAGCTCCCTGCTTGTGGCCTGCGACAGCAGTTGAGGATGACCCAAATCTTTGGGACCCTGCACCTGTGTGGGAGACCAAGAAGAGCTCCTGGCTCCTGGGTTCAGATTGGCTCAGCTACAGCCATTGTGCTCACTTGGGGAGTGAATCATCGGACGGAAGATCTTCCTCTCTGTCTCTCCTCTTCTCTGTATATTTGCCTTTCCAATAAAAATAAATAAGTCTTTAAAAATGTATAAAAATGTAACATAAAAACTCAACATTTCCAAGCAGAACCAAGCTTAAACCCAACCCTGCTATGCCATGCTACCTCTGGGAGGCACACATTTGTCTCCCATGAAGGGGAGGCAAAGCTGAACAAGCACTGTTTTCTGAGTCACTGGGGAAGAAAGAGAACCTGGAAATGCCATGTCATGGAAATGCCAACATGGAAATGAAGGTGGTGCTCATACCTTGATAGGATTGGTCCCTTTCCAGAGGGAGCCTGCTTTGAGCACTGCTGATGCTAGCTTTGCTCCTTCGTGAAAGGAGAACATAAAGGGAACAGGCCTGTTGAGACTGATATGGCCTCTGCCTCTTCAGCAACCAGCTACATTTCTCCTGTGGTGTCACACTGGGCAGCAGTCACAAGAATGAACCCTAGAGGGCGCTCCTTGGGTATGGGATCTTTTTGGGTGAAAGAGACAGGCAAAATGGACTGGAATGACCAGCTCCTGCCTCAACCTACTTTCACAGGACTTCTGCCTGGAGACCGGATGCCTGTCTTAGAACAGAGTTCCAGGATGTTGTCTAGGTTACATCTCTCTCTTGGTGATGTATTTCAACTTAGAGAGAAACTGTCTTGAAAATATTTGCAAAAGAAAATTTTCTTCCAGTACAACCTTATCCTGGCATATCAGAGAAAAGCAGAGTTGCTCTAACTGCAATGAATGTTATGGGAGCCACATATTTGTGTCTCTTCATCAGCCCTGAGCACTCTTGGTCATGGATTCCTTTAAGCAAGACTTGGAAAGCCCAGCATTGGAAGAAAGTTGGTGACTGGAGATAAATGTCCCCACGAGAGACATGTGGGTGACAATCATATGACTAAGCAATTCCTTACAGGTGAGTATGAAAACCAACTATTGCCTTACAAGCAATGTATGACTAATGGCCTAACTGTCAACATCTATATAAGAGGCCGATGATGAGTGTTCTCCTAGCTGAATGGATAGGAGAATTCAGTGAGGCCATGTGTGCTGTGACTTTGGCACAATGTCAGTGCTTGAGCAATGTAATTACTCCTTCTATGGCGGATAGTACTGCTATTGTTGCTGATATAAGCTCAACTTATTATCTAAACTTTTTTGGAGAAAGTT
Organism: Ochotona curzoniae; assembly: GCF_017591425.1. NCBI lineage: Eukaryota > Metazoa > Chordata > Mammalia > Lagomorpha > Ochotonidae > Ochotona > Ochotona curzoniae. Next base: position 73,689 of record NW_024464962.1, on the reverse strand, counting down.
TCATGAAGGTCTGTATCGGGGAAAGAATCAAGTATAAATTAGTGCTGAAGAAGAGGACCACTGCGCTCCCCAGTGATGACTGGCCTGTGCCAGCAATGGGACAAAACTTCTTGGGGAGATGGAGGTCTTTGCCTACCTCCCAGCTTCCAGTAATATTGAGCATGCATGGCGAAGCAACCCGAGCATTTATGAACATATCCCAGAGCCACTCAGCCACTCTAGTTGTTTTATTAGGAAACAATCAGTATTCTCTTCTTGCTTGGGGTTGTTTCTAAATGATAAGACTGAGTGGGTGGAGGGGAAATTAGTCAAGATCAAATGATAGTCAGAAGAGTAATAATTGGAGACTTGGGCCTGCTCTTGTGTTCTTTCTTTCCATGTGGATGATATGGTAGGAAGGTCCATTCTTAAAAGGTCAAATAGAGGTGTTGGCACCATGTATACCAGGCTAAGCTCCTGCAAATGGAAGCCAGTTAATGCCCTGGGTTGCTTCGCTTCCAATCCAGCTCCCTGATTTTGGGCTAGGAAATCAGTGCAGGACAGCTCAAGTCCTCAGTCCTCTGCACCCACATGGGGAACCTGGAGGATTATCCTGGCTTCCAATTAGCTCAGCTCCAACCATTATGGCCATCTGGGGAGTGAACCAGCGGATGGAAGACCTCTGGCTTTCCTTCTCTCTTTCTCTAGAAAAAGTTAAATAAATCTTTCTAAAAACAATAGAAAGCACAAATAAAGCCAGTAGGATATGCCTATAGCAAAAAGGAACAGAATTAGGCAGAGCATTTACAGACTGTCAACAATGGTTGCTTCCATTCTTTGTTGCAGCAGCGTTAATGTGAATTCATTTTGCAGCATGATCCTTCACTTATGCTTGAGTAGCTAGAACAGAAGTCCAATGGCCTAGTGAGAGATTTAAAGGTCCTATTAGTGTCCTTAACAGGGATGCTGCCTTGTCCCTTGGGGGTTGCCATCCCCAAACTCTGCTTCAATTGACCAAGTGCCAGTGCTAACTCAGGCCCCTTACCAGGGTTTACTCAGGGCAAGCTGTTGATTCAATGTGGGGTATACCCACATATAACAACCTCTATGTCAGTCCACACTATGTGGTTGCTTTTCTGTCTTGCACATGTCGCCACAAGGCCTCAAATTGCAAAGACTTTATATGATTCATTTTGTTTTCCAGCTTAAACAAAACAAAACCTTTCACTGGGCAGACTGGGGAAGATGCAGCCCTGCTCGAACTGCCCGAGCCAGCAGAACCCTGAGTTGATGGGCAGGCTGAGGACAACACAGCCATTCTCAGACCACCCTAACCAGTAGAGGGATGGGGAGCCTTGGGCCCAGTGCTGTAACCTCCTGCCGTAAGAGCAATGCTCTTTAGTCTAGGTGTTGTTTTATGGGCTGTTGTGTGGAGTGTGCTCATTTGTTTTCATTTCCATTCTTTCAGCAGGTATCTGTCCTTCCTGCCTGATTTGCTTCAGTATGTTCCCCTTTTAAGTTAGTGTCAAAAACCTTTCCCCCAATGCCATGGTGTTGGGAGATGGGAAGCAGAGCCATCTTCAGCAGACGAATGTCCTTATGCTGGGAGAGTACAAGTTTTCTTGGAGTGGGTGTCTGAGTAAAAGGTTGAGTTTGATATCGAGGCCCTCCCCTCTCTGTCTCTCTTACTCCCCCCCCCCACCTTTTTGCCTTCTTCCATGTTATGACCCAACACCAAGCCCTTAAATATCATGCCAAGTAGACATGGTGCCATGCGTTTGGACATCCCAGCTTCCAGGATGAGGAGGAAGGGATGCACGCAATCTCCTATTGTTTTATCAATTTCCCAGTCTCAGCTACAGCAACACTGCACAGACTGAAATGCTGCCCTTCTGCCCAACTCCAAATGAAATCTGTGACTTTGCTCTTGCCAGTGTGGGCAGGTCTGATTTAATTAAGTCTTCAGCTTAATTTAAGGCATGAATCTGTCTGCCACTGAACAATCTAAAGAGAGCTGGGACCTTAAAACCATCTCATGCCAACAAGTTAAGATCACCTCAAGTCACCTTCTGCCTGACACAGCAGTCGTTAATTCCAGGCAAGCTAACTGACATATCAGGAACAGAAAATAGGATGGTGCAACAGGCTTTCTGTCAGAGCCACCTCCCCACCAAAGTCACCAAACCCTCTTCTCTCCAGCAGATCCCTTTCTCCTGCAGTCTAGGTTGAGTCTTGTTTAACCCTTTAATAACTCTGAAGTAACTCTGGTAACCGGCTTGGTTAGTGCTAACTATACCTGAAGTACAGGATTCTGCATCTGAGAGCTCAGTGAGATCCATGATACCTCCAGCACAGCTGGGATGCATAGCACTCCTAACGAGTACCAGATGGCATTGATGTCCAAGGGATATTTGTATGCACCAGCTGTGTTCCTCTCACTTGTGTATGCTGTGCTCAAGGCGTGCCTTCAGCTTAAGAACAATGTTGTTTCTATATGGGGTTTCCAAACAACAATGAACTCATCGTCTTATGCTCGGTCCTTCGCAAACCTGAACACCTGTATATTGATGCTCAGCCATTTTGCAACCCTTTCCACAAATCTGAGTAGGAGGAGAAAAGAGGATGTTCGTTTATAGGAGTTAAATGCAGTCATCCACAAATGGTTATATGTGTGTTATCTTGGGGTAGTCAAATCCAAAATCTTTGAATATCCTTGGCTTGCTGCCACCTCATTGCTTCTGCCTGGGGTATGTCTTGTGTGAGAGGTCTGCATGACCTGTATCAGGTCTTCTGATTTAGAGCTTCATTCACAGGTAGCCTCTCCTGGCCATGTATTATAACCTACACCCTTTTGCCCCATCCCTACGACTCCCAACTAACATTTCCTTAGACCTGTGACTGCTTGTTACTTAGGATGTTCTTGCCAAACTCCTCCACTTGGTGCAAACTCTACATGGTGGAGATGTCTTCTTGTTTTATCACTACTCTAGACATCACACATTGTGCAGTGTAAAATTTCACTAGGCATTTGTAGGATGATGAGTTATGTCTGCTTATGGAAATCTTATCATGGATGAAGGTGTGTGTTTATTGCCTGAAGAAATGCTGAGAACAACTACGATGTTAAAGAAAAAATACATATGCCCGTTATATATTTGAATTAGCTCTGAACCCCAGGATTTCATGATGGCCAGTTTCAGTAGGTGCTGCCAGGGTGACGCTAGGCAGAGCAGAGAGAATATCATCCAGGCTGCAATACCAAAGGCCTGGTTGTTGATCCACAGTTGAAGTGGAAGGATCAGAACTCCTTCCTCCTGGTTTTGGCTACTCTGGCTTCATGGGCATCAAGTTTTTCGTGTCAAAAATGTGAACTTTTTTTTTTATCTTTCCTTGCAGTCATGCATGGAGATGAGATGATGTACATGAATAAGATTCAGCTTTGAAGATCAGGGAGGACTTGGAATGGTGAAATACTGTTGTCTGCCCAGCTCTAACTTACCCAGTCACCCCTCAGCCTGGGACCCCTTTTGGACCCAACTACACTTACCGTGGCCAGGAGGGAGTCCAGGAAGTTGCCAGAAAAGACGGTTCCCGCGGAAAAGGAAGTGCTAAGGAGCAGGTTGTTTTCTTTCAGGTTCCCCTCCAGCCCACCAAGTTGTTCGATAAAGTGGATGTTGGAAGGATTTTCTGCAAGGCAGATGGCAAAGAAGACACACAAATTGAGAGGTTTAAAAATACAAGGACATCCACAAAAGACAGGCTGATGTGGCCCCCTGGTCAAGGGACACAGCCTCTTTGGGGTCTCTGTGGGATTGGCCCCCACTTGATGTCTCTGTGGGATTGACCCGCCACTTGGAGGCATTTTTTTCTTTTTATGCATCTTCCTCCCTTGAAATCATGCCCGCCCCACCTCCCGGCATCCTTCTGTCCTCTTAGGGACAGTTTTCCACAGCAGGTCCAAGTTGCTGCAGATCAATATTCTGGGTGCCCCATTGCTGTGAGGACGCTTTCAACATTTTGTGTGAAAATTGAATAAAATGGTAGTGATTTTGGTGCAGAACATTTGAAAATCAGGCACATTGCTTTTTTCAGAGTATACATTTTCCTTGACCATTTGATAGATCCCTTGTGTTGCTTGTCTTTCCAAACAAAGCAATTTGGGGACCAAAGGGAACACTGAGTAACTGTACTGGGGCAAAAGGCACAATAGAGGAACCTATGGTCATCCCAGCTGTAATCTTCTCACAATACAATGTCACAGATTTCCACATGTCTGCTGGGATTCCTAGAATTACTTGAGTCCAGATTGAACTGGAGCAGTACTTTGAACCACCTGGTGATCTTGTGACAATGCAAACTCTTAACTCATTCCATTTAGGGTGGGGTCTGGAAGTCCACATATCTAGCCAGCCCCCAGAAGCTATTGATGCTCCTGATTCATGCTCTATATAGAGTAGCAAGGGTTTACAGAATCATTCTAATTGAGGCTAGTGCAATGACAGCTAAATTGTTCATTTCTTTTTTTCTATCTGTCTCCAGCCTGCAACTATTACTCCATACATGGTCTCTGCCATGAATAATACTGATCATTGTTAAAAGTGAGATTGGATGCATTGGCTGCTGCCTTCCTGAACTATTGCTTCAAAAATATTTGTCCAGGGAGAGAACAGCATCAGGTGTCAGACATTTGGTCTGCCACCTGGAGCAGATGGAAAAGCATGCTTACTCTCCATCATATAAGATTGTGATTCCCTAAACTCAGGTTCTTTTTCTATAGACTCTTGATACGGTTGTGTCTTTGCTCTCATTCATGTCTCCCTTTGGGAAGTAAGACTTGAGCAATAAGCACCAAAATGGTGATCCTCTAGCTACTCTTACTCCTGTAAAGAATATAAGATGCAAGTTTTGCTTTGTTTTGCGTTCTGGCTAGCATCCACGAGACCTGTGGTTAACTTCTTGGTTTGTTAGGAGAATGAAGATGTCAGCAGTTCACAGATCTGGCCATTGAAGATCTTGATAATACAGATCAAAACAAACCCACTGGACATAAAGGTCAGAATACATTCTTCAATTAGAGTTGTTTATTCCTTAATCCCTTAAATTGTTTCTTAATAAATTTGGGGGAAGTGACACAATCTTTTTTTGCCCCAAGTACAATAGTATTTTTGATAAAAGATGAACAAGAGGGGACTAATCCCACCCCACCCTCTGCATGCTCAGACTTTCTTATCCTTGTGTCACCGATCTTCAACATGCATGGAACTTTGTCCAAATATTGCTATGTCATCTTACACCCATGGCCTCAACTTTTTTAGCCATATTCCTGTAGACCTTGGTATGTTCTCTACCAAAATGCTGGCAGTCAGGCCTACAGTTGTCAATCTGTATGGCCCTTTTCAGCCATTCAAAGAACAAGTACTTGAGCCAAGTGACAGGTGAATTGTAAGGTGCATCTATTCTTTGATTGAACTGAGATTAGAAGTCCCAAGAGAGTGATTGGGTGTTCCTCAGGGCCAGCAAGGCAGTTAACTGATTTTCTTACAACCACTCTAATAGACAGTCTGTTTTTACTTAATGTACTTAGTATGTATATATACCTCAGAAGATGGAGATGGACCCAAATGGAAGAAAAATAGAAGTAATTATCAATAGGCTGACAGGTTCGGGTCATAATCCAGGAGTTTCAGATGCTCGAAGATTAATCTTAGGAATGTCTGCTCCAGAATGAGAGCGATGAGGCTAGGGTCCCACCTACTACAATGTCACCTCAAGCTCACGTGGCACTGGGACCTTCTGATTCCTCTCCAATTGCCCCCGATTTGTTTCTAAGACCAAGAGATCTGTTCGTCTATTGTTACATGGCTCCAACTCAGCTTAATCTCTGTCAGGCATTTCACTATATTACAATTCCCTGGACCAGCTTTAGAGATTGACTTTGGGTTGGCTTAATCTGTGTGGGTTGGGGGGGGGGGAAGGTAATGTTCTGTAATTCTACAGTATCTTTCCCCTTCTCTTCAATGACTTACTGTGAGTAGTGAATTCTAATGGGTCTCCTAAAGACCCCTCAATGCATATTGGGTAACTTTCCTTGTATTCCCCTGCATAGCTTCCTGGCCCCAGAACTGCTGTCATCAAAGGAAGCCGGATGTTAGTAAGACAACAGCTTATTCTGTCATTGCTCACAAGAGTGTTTCCATTTTAGAGGAGCACCACTCAAAGCTGGGATTGAAATGATGCAATGAGATACCCGGGACACAAAATTTAAAAGCTTCCCAGGTGAGTGCCTCCTCAAAGTCAGCTTTGCAAGATTCACATTCTTCCTAGACTTGACTGAAAGTCCCAGGATGGGTAGAAAAGTCAGTCCAGGGAAATTCTGTCAGTCTTCAGATTCATATCCTCTCCTGTTGCCTAAGACTGAGCCAGTTGTTGGTCTTCCTTCAACTCCTGGTAACTAGAAAGTAGCAAATGAAGATCTCATCTCTAACCCCAGACCTCAGAGGTGGCAGGCTTGGCCCACTTGTCAGGAATGGGTCTAGTGTAACATCCAGCAGACATTTCCAGCTCTCTGGGCTCCATTCTTGTTCCTCTGTCCTTTGACTACATGCTACAAAGAACCTTGGGACATCAGTATGCTTCAGAAGGATTTCTCCCTGCAATTTTGCTCTTGAAACATCACTTACTCAGTTCAGTGATAATGGGGATTCTTCGGTATTTTGGTCTCATCAAATCTTCATTATAGATAGTTGATCTTCTATCTATAGGCAATACAGAAAAGTCAAGGAGAAAAAACAAGATGATAAATGCCAGGAAATTAGCTTGCAGAACCTGACAAGGACATTAAAAAAAAAAAACATGTTAACTTGTTGCTTTATTTTAGCACAGTCCTCTCATTTCCAAATCAAAATATATACATTATGATCACTCCTCAGTCCTTTTTGGAGAATGTTGACAAGATGTTCAAGCTCCCAAAATTCAATGATGTACAAGTCCCTAATATATATTCTTCTTATATGGCTTAATTTTCTAGATTTCTTATAAAGCCTAATACAATGGAAATAGTGTATTGTTAAGGAAACAATGAGAAGAAAAAAACATTCTGTGTGTGTTCAGTGCCGCACACCTGAGTATTTTTCCAAGTATTGTTGGTATAGTTGGTTGTGTGATTGTAGAACCTGTTGATACGGAAGGCTGGTGGTTATCTGAATTTCCTGAGCATCTCCTTTAGAGAAGTGGTGAGAGAAGGATCAGAGTGTGGTGTGTGCAAACACATGTTGGCCAAACTGCTCTTTCAATGAATGACAGCAGTGGCTGAGCCCTCTCTCAAGAGCTGCTTGCTGACATCATACCTAAGATGTGATTCTTCCCTTAGCAGCAGTAGCACTGAGTGACCACTCAGTCCAGCAGGACCCCCCCTCCCCACCCCTACTATGTCAATCTGTTTCCAGAATGCTTAGGAAATGGATTTAATCAGCAGCAGCATTCTGGAAGTACTCATGAGCCACTGCTTCCACTTCCTGCTATCACCTGTCTGAGTCTTGTGGATCCTCTCTGGCCTGCAGGGTTACTTATGGCTTTGTTTACCTCTGGAGAAGAGGCTGCTTGCTGCTCTCATAAAATGACACTGACTGTGAGCACTTGAGGAGGCTGGTGCGACTCAGTTATACATGCCTTTTTCCCTGCTTCGGATGTGATATAGTCACCCAGGCAAGGGATGAAGCATCACACATGGTTTTGTCATGCAGCTACCTGCTTGAAGAATAAGCCTGATACCAGAAATTTGCTGTTACACGAAAACTGTAGCGAGCAGAGAGATATTGCAAGCTAGGCTGCACTTAAGCACACGTTCTCTCGGTGGGAGTTATGCTTTCAACTATTAATAACTGTCCTGGAACTTCTGTGAGAGTGCTGTGTAACAGGCTGAAAATACCAGGAAAGTTCAAAATGTGTTATCAATTAAGACTCTGTTGCTTTGGAAGAAAAGGAAATACTTGGAGAGTCCTTCGCTAATTTAGGTCATTGGAAGAGGAAGGCAGAATAGGAGAAGTAGTAAATGGAGGTGAGTGACATAGGAAAGCCATACAGGTACAGACAAAAGTGAAAATGATGAGGCATTCAGGCAAGAAAGTAGAGATGGGCAAGAGGAAATCCAAAGGGAGATGTAATTTTTTACAGAAGGAGTGCTGTGTGTTGCAATATTTAACACCCCTTCGTCTCTCCAAGAAATGCAAAAGTACTTCAAAAAGTTCATGGACAATGTGCATTTTTGAAAAAAAAACAAAACATTGTATGGATTTCAAGCTGTTTTTGCACCACAACAAATTTATCTCAATTCCACTTTCACATGAGATTTTTAAAGTACTCTGTGTTAATTGAAAGAACCACGTTAGTGCAGAACAGAGCTGAATATATTTCTAATGTCCACGAAAAATTTTGAGTCATTTAACTACGCTAAGCCCTGAAGCTCCATGTGAAGAATCCAAGCATTTGGTTCATGATAGAGCCAGCAGTTGCCCCTTATGTTTGATTAAAAACCTTCAAGATTGAGTAGACTAACACAGCTATTTAATAAGGAATAATACCTTGGTGCCAAGATATGCAGTTCATCAGGAAATCTTACTCGTGATGGGACATGAATAACATGAGCTATTTTTCCTTTTAAAATGTGAATTTTGTGAGAACTTGATACCCAGAACTATGCCAGATGCTCTCTCCACTTATGTTCTCAAACTTCACCCTTTCCTGTCTCCCATTCTCTTCTTCCCCTACTTTCCTACCTCTTTCCCTTCCTTTGTCCTGAGCACAAACATCTAAAAGGCACCTGTTCCACACTAGGGTTGTGGACAGTTCCTGCTGAATCTATTTGTCATATGTTGCTATAAGCATCAAAAAAGTCTGAATTTTAAGGCAGGAATAGGGAATATTTGATACATGGTGAATATATGTTGACAGAGAGGTAAATATTTTTGAAAGATCCCTCTGATATTATCAGTAGTAGACACTGCAGGGGATAAGACTTGTGTATCTGTGACATAACCTCCATGACTGCAGTGTAGCAACACCATCTTTGAAGGTGAGGAAGTCAGAACTCCAATTCAAGTTTGGCATAACTTTTCCAGAATCATGTGGCTTGTCACGGATGAATGGGGTTTCATATCTTGACTAGTGCCAAACTCAAAGTGCATGCCTTTTCCATGGTATCTCTTTTAAAGTCCCTTTAAAATATAAGGAGATACTTCAACAGGTTTATGGATATTGGAATTAATGGTATATTTATATTAGTGTAAAATTAAACATATACATACACATGTGGGTCTTCAAAACGTTCATGAGGATGAGTATATTGAAAAAAAAAACCTGCATACATTTAAAAGTCTTTCTGTGGGAAAAAGAATTTTATTAAAATCAATTTTATTTGAAAAGTAGTTCACTTTCCAAAAATCCATCCCAGTCCTGATTGGGCCTGATGAAGCAGGGGAGTGAAAAATCAGTCTAGGTTTCTTATGTAGAAGATGGTGATCCAAGGCCCGGCAGCGTGGCCTAGCGGCTAAACTCCTTGCCTTGAATGCGCCCGGGATCCCATATGGGCTCCGGTCCTAATCCCGGCAGCTCCACTTGCCATCCACCTCCCTGCTTGTGCCCTGGGAAAACAGTTGAGGACGACCCAATGCTTTGAGACCCTGCACCATGTGGGATACCTGGAAGAAGTTCCTGACTCCTGGCTTCGGATCAGCATAGCATCAGCCATTGCGCTCACTTGGGGAGTGAATCATCGGACAGAAGATCTTTCTCTCTGTCTCTCCTCCTCTCTGTATATCTGACTTTCCAATAAATAAATCCTTAAAAAAAAAAAAAAGAAGAAGATGGTGATCCAGTTACATGAGGCATTTCCTGCTTCCTCTCAAACATGCACTGGCAGGAGGCAGAACTGGGAGTGCAGCTGGAACTCACACTTTGGCACCGAATCATGGGATGTGGGCATCTCAAGGAGCAGCTTGACACCTGCTACAAGGTTTGAATGGCATTTTCAGAAAAGCCTGAGATCATCTCTCCTCAGTGAGCAAACCCCTGTCTGGAGAAACTCTCCTTTGAACCTCACTTTCCGGTTTCACTCCCCTGCCAGTGAACAGCTTTGAAAATCCAGCTTTCAGGGCCCGGCACCATATATTAGTGGTTAAAGTCCTTGCCTTGAACAAATTGGGATCCCATACAGATGCTGGTTCTAACCCAGCGGCTCTGCTTCCCATCCAGCTCCCTGCTTGTGGCCTGGGAAAGCAGTCAAGGACGGCCCAAAGCCTTGGGATCCTGCACCCGCGTGGGAGATAGGGAGGAAGCTCCTGGCTGCTGGCTTCGGATTGGCTAGCTCCAGCTGTTGCGGCCACTTGGGGAATGAATTTCCAGGAAGAAGATTTTCCTCTCTGTATATCTGCCTTTCCAAAATAAATGAATATTAAATCTTTAAAAATAAAAGAAAATCCAGGTTTCAGAATCCAGCGTTTTGATTGAATACAGATACACCCACCTTCACTGAAGGGGCTGCACAAATATTTATTTGGGTTATTCCATTGAAGGATCGTAACTGGATTTCTGTCTGTTGCTCTATTCTCTTGTAGAGCAATGGTTAATTTAAGCATGTGTCCAATCATAGCCCCAGTACATTTTACTAATGTCAATATTTTTGCTACCTAATAGCGCATGATATACCTGGAATCTTCCAGCCTTGCAGGGCGCTACTCCAAAAGCTTGCTTAATGATAGATTCCTACTATACATTTCAATTTCAGTAACACATTAAGTTGTCAGACTTAATTACCATTATATATGTACAGATTATGCCACGGATTATTCAGTTTTGTATCGAGGTTTGCCAACCTGTTCTCTGGGTGACATGACAGGGCAGTAATGAGAGCACTAGTGGAAAACCTGATGTTTTCCGGGGACATGTCCAGGAGGCCTGATGTTCTTACTGATCCTCTGGATTCTGCTATCCCTCAATCCTTAAGCTCCCTTGGCAAATCTGTGTGGAAGTCTTGGCAGCTCGGGCTTGGCTTTGTAAGTTTTTAATGGTTGAGAAGATGTGGGAAAAGCCCACTGATCTTAGAGTTGTCACCAGATATCCAATGGCAAAGCCTCTGACACTGTTGACATGTCTTTGCTTTTTGAGAGAAAGGGTTTGCTGCTCTTATCCATGGATTCACTTCCTAGAAGCCTACAATAGCCAGGGTTGGCATGGGAATTCAATTCATTCGTCAAATGGAGGTAACAGGGATCCAACTACACTTGAGTAATGCAGTTTGCATTGGTGTGAAGCTAGCAATGGCAGCAGGAGCCAGGGATGAAGCCTGGAGAGTACAAAGTGGAGTACTGGATTCTTACTCACTAAACTGAACACCACATCCCACTTTTGTACCATGTGGAGTTGTCTTTGGCAGTATAAGAGGTTTATCAGCATCTCAGACGTCTCCCTGCTAGATAAGATATCAATTCTTCAATTGTGATAGCCAAAAGAATGATCAAAAGACATTAGGTGACAAAATCACACCTGCATGAGAACCACAGAGCTACAGAAAGGGAATAAAAACTGTGCATCAACCAGCATCTTCTGAAGCACACTATCAAAGATGTTTTCTACCTCCTGGGAGAATCCCACCTGTTATACTTCAAATTCTTGAAAGTATTCACATTTCTATCCTGAAGCTGGGATAGAAGAGGAATATAGACATGAAACAGGAAGAAGGGCAAGGGGGCCAGACACGTTTCTCTAGAGAATGAGATTGTGTGCTAACAAACTCTAGCTAGATTCCTTCATCAGCAATTGTAACTGGAAAAATGCATGTGCTTTTCATGTCTCCTTGAAATAGGCTCACAGTCTGGCCGTGGCTTTATATTAGGTAAACAGACTTGATGATTTTTACTAGATGGGTCATTGAAGCCTCTACAGACCTGTATTATTTCTACACAGAAAGGAAAATCCCCACCTCAAGGAAGTGTCACAAAGCCTGCTGATGCTGTACAACGCTCCTTCATCTGTCCTTTTCATCTTTGGGAAAAGCAGCTCTTCAGACTGTACTACCACTCAAATACTACAATATCACATTCCTTTCTGTTCCTCTTTCGCAATCCTCTCCTCGCACCACCATCCCCACCATCACATCTCTTCTTCAACCAAACCCATCAGTTGTTCTTGCTTCTTCTGGCCTGTGCCGGAGTACCTGACATGGATTACAAAAGCAGTCTGTTTCTGTTAGAGGAAGGCATGTTGAAAATTGCTAGGTATAAAGGAAACCAGAGTTAGAATCATGGGTTTATGTCTTTCTAGCTGATATAGGAGGTGAGGTTTCAAAATAAATCATAGTGGGAAGCCCTCTACTCACACTCATCATTAACTAAATGGTTTACAGTGTTGTCAGTTCATCCTGGACTTTTGTGTGCAAATTTTCATCTGTACATGGATAATATTTTCCCCTTACAGTAGATACTTCTTCTTTGTCCCATTATGGAGAGTCACAACATGCACAAGCGTTTGCTTGTAAATTATGTGCAAATATGAACAGTGACCCAAGTAGCTGAACTAAGGCTTCGTGTGGCAGAATGCAACAGCATGTTTTGGGAGCCTCTGATGTTTTTGTTTTTTTTGTTTGTTTGTTTGTTTTGTTTTAGTTTGGTTTTGTGCAGCACTTTGTCAGCCACAAAGAGCTGCTTTGCAAAGGCTATGACACCCTGATACCCTGGATACTGAGTCAGGTTTGATTGCCTGGTGAGGGTGTGCCTAATCTTGTAGCAGTTTTTGTTCAACAACTGTAGTCCCATGCTTTCGTGGAATCAAAATTTATAACTTATATATCTGTAAGATCCAATGAGAACTGATTTATAATGAACACAACAATTGCTCTGCTCACCGATATTCAAATAACAACAGAAATAATAGTTGTTACAACTCTGTGAACTTTCTTTCTAAAGTAGGAGAACAATACTACATATAACTCCCTATGGTTTTGCCTCTTAGTACTAAATTATAGGGCGATGTAGTATTACAATCCTGCTATAGAATTGCAAGAGGTAGGCAGGGTCTTAAAGGAAATCTTTTTCAGGGAAAAGAACTTGATTGTTCAACCTCTTTCTCCCCCATGTTTCAAGTTCATTAGAGACAAGTTTTCCTCTTTGCCTATTCCATGTTTTCTAGCATCTTTCTGCCACAAGTGCTGCTCTGACCTGTCGTGGTGTGGGCACTGGTGCTGACGCGCAGGGATCCGATGTTCAAGGTAGCCATGATTGCCTCTGTGTCTACCTGAATCTTGCTGCTGGACGGCCTGGAGGGGGGTGATAAGATGGCACACATGGAGCAGTACTCTATGTTGGCCACACGCAGGTCTGCAGGGTAGAGTGCCGATCCCTAAGGAGAGAGAGATGGTTGTAGGGACAAGTTTGTCAGGTGGTGGACTTTGTTTCCCGGCTCAGGGGACTGATGGGTGGCTTGATGCAAAGCCCTTCAGCCTTCACTGGTTTGGTTTTTGTAACTTATTTAGCTGCTATCTGACACAGTTTTCCCTATCATTTGTTAGCAGCTGTGTGTAAGTTTCTCAGAGCCAATGTGTATCTATCCACTTGTCCATCTAGATAGATTTCTAGAAGTTTCAGAACAGTTTCTGGTACTCAACATGTATGACACAAAGGCAAGTTATTATTACTATTATCATATCAATGCTAGTACTATTGTATTAGGTATTATATTATAACAAACATTCACAATTATGTGTGGTACACTTACAGGCATAACATAAATCTGTGGGAAATTCCGAAGAAACCGCCATTCTTTCTGCATATAATCCAGAGACCCGATGAACACAATGTCCTTCAGCTCCCGCCGAGTGTAGTTGCTTGCTCTCAAGGGCATTACAAAGTTCCGAAGACCCATCAGTGTGGAGTGATTGTCCCCAAAGACACATGCGACGATGTGGTTCCGAAACTTGAGTTTTGATTTACCTGAGCGTTTCTAAGCAGAAGCATGTTAGAATGTGATCACTTTCAGTGTTTACCCTTGAAATCTGTTCCATCACATATCATATTCTCTCTTTCCACCTCTGCCTCCCTTTCTTCCTCACTTCTTTTTTTTCCTTCTCTCTCCCTTCCTTCCTTCCTTCCTTCCTTCCTTCCTTCCTTCCTTCCTTCCTTCCTTCCTTCCTTCTCTTTCTTATTTACTTAAAAGTAATTGGATACTGGCAGCTTCACATGATTCAAATTGATACACTAAACTGATTAAACAGATCCAATTGAGGAAATTCATTTTGCAAAGTACACAAAAAAATGTCATGGCTATGAGAATTCTATTTCATCCTAAACATTTGAATATGCCTTATGTGAAACATTGCATATTAATACATGCCCCCTGTACTTTTAAGCTGAAAACAATACATTTAAATTAGGTGTCTCCCAAATACTTCTGTAGGGGACTTATGGCAAACCTATGTCTGGTTTCCTTCAGTGATTGGACCACTCACCTCAGGATGTAATAAAAGAGAGCACCCAACTTGGAGGGGGTGGAATTTCATCTTGTATTCTTAAACTACCCTTCCCTTACGACTGAACAAAATGCCTAACCTTTCTTATCACCAAGTAGTTATTTTTAAATGGTAAAACACCCCTCCCATCGGTGAAAATGAACTCATAAGCTGAAAACATTGTATAGGCCACTCTTCACATTTTGGGTATGTACATTGACAGATTGAACGAACACAAGATTATAAACCAAAGAAAACTAAAATGGGTCTGTTCTCAACACATACGGACTTCTTTTTCCTTGTCATTATTCCCTAATACAGTTAATACCTATTTCCATGGAGCTTACATTGTAGTATTTATAAGTGATTTATAACTAATAGGTATTTATAAGTAATCTAGAAATGATACTAAGTATCCAAGCTTGTGTGAGTTAGTTACTACTGTGCCATTTTATTTAGGGAACTTGTGTTGCTGTGTGTTTTAGCGTACCACCACAAAAATCAAAGGAATACCATACTCAACACATGAATTAACTTAATTCAGTGTAAATCTCACTGAATTTCTAGCTCCTCAAAGGACCTGGAAGCTTACACAGGAGAAATGAAATGGATTTAAATTTCATGTAAGGGCATCTTATGCCTTTCCAGGTACATAAAATTTTAGAATATTTCCCTTGTCGATCCCTGGGTAGGTATTCCTGATTGGCGTTAGCAACATCTTTCAGGATAAGTAAGTAATGTGTGACATTTCAAACATTAAAGTGGATCAAATTAGTGTTTACAGGGAACTCTTGCTTAGTAAACTATTGAATCTCCCTGTGAAGGGAAATAAAGATACCTGTCTAGAGACCCTTCCTATACAGTGGTAGAATCTTAACCAAATCTATTAAATAATTCTTTCTAGCTATTCCGATTGGACTTAACTTGAATAATAAAGCCTCTAATGGTATTTAATGCAGTGTTTGAAATCCACCAACTGTTCTTCTGATTGGAGATAAACAATTAAAAACAAGATCTACAGTGGAGTGTGCTGATGGGCACAGCTCAGGAGGCAATTTCGCACAAAACTATGTCACAATTTTAAAAGATGGTGCCTTTTATAAGAGAATGATGTGCTATGTGTGCAAAAGTACCCAAAATCAACCATTTCCAGTTGACTTTCCTGCAGAAAAATATCAAGCTCAAAGACTCCCTGTACTTTGCAATATAGACATTCCTCCCATAGGGATAAAAGTTTCAAAGTCTTAGTTTTTCTAAAGCAAGAAGCCATTGCTTAACTTTACCAGTCAGCTGCCATCCTGAACTAATTCACATCAAATTTAATAAGGGGAATAGCTGTCATAGAGATCTGTGTGCCTAGTCAATATGTGCTAATACAAGGTCTGCTCTTTCCATGTGTTAACCTCTTGGGAGCCTCAGTCTGCAACCAACCTCCCAAACTTTCTGAAGCTTTGCCTTGCACTGAAATTGTGTTTGGCCTTCTTAATGGATATTGATTCTGTGTACTTTACCATAGAATATTGCTGCTAAAATGCTGAGAAAAATGATGAGTTCCTATAGCCCTAATAGTTTTTCTGTTGATACTACAGCTCTGTTGATATTATCTGCTTCTGATCAAATGAGTGATTGTCATGTCAAAAAAAAAAAAAAGAACTGGACCACATTCTGTTATGACACAAGGACACAGACCATGATTCACAAAGAGTGTGTGTGTGTGTGTGTGTGTGTGTGTGTGTGTGTGTGACAGGAAAAAATGAACTAAACTGATTTTGGAAGGAGAAATGATGAGGATGATTTATTGCTAATTATTGCCATTATCTGAAATTAGCCAAAGATGAGAAAATGAATTGTTACTCACACAACATGGAATGGGTCATTACTATTAGTTGGATTTACTAAATATTTCTTGCAAAGTAAACACCCAAGATTATACTTAAGTTTTTAAATCTGGGAAAAAGAATATATGGGGTTTCAGTAAATTGGCATCAGAGCCTAGATTAGGTGAGCAGGCTTTGGAAATCCCAGCTGTCGCTATTCCCATAAACTGAGTGAGTTCACCTCTTTTAGACAGAGATAGGCCGTATCAAGATTGTATGGGCCTGAAAAGCAAAGCAATTAAGAAAAAATTTCTTGGTTAAAGTATTAAGTATAAATACAGCATTAAGGAAAAGCCAAGTCCAAAAAATTCAACTATGAAAAGAAGTCCAAAAAATTCAAACCAATAAATTAGAGAAATGTGCATTTACTTTAAAATAGAGCAAAGACTATTCAGTCCTTGAAAGCTGCGCATTTCTTGTGTGCTTTCAAGTTTGTCAGATTTACTAGCAAATTTCAGGAGAGCATGGCTCTGTAACTGATTCAGCTGACATGTAAAAAGGAGAAATAAACAGATGAGGATATCTAGTTGTATTAAACCCAGAGTTTGTTGAATACCACATATGTTGCATACCACTTATGTACCAAGGGAGGTATGAATTTGTCCTATCAAATTCGCAGGTGACAGAGAAATGACAGATGGCCATAAGAGAGCATTTAACCAGAGATGCTAGGTGCTATCCTGAGTGTTGATGAGAGACGACCTACCAAGATCACCTTTTCCAGAGCGACTGCTTTGCACCAGTGGAACATGCCGCTGCTGTCCAGCTGCTCATTTTCTCTCTCCACATCACTGAGATAAGTTCTAGGCAGAGAGAAGGCCAGAATTCATGTGAGAACATTTGGGGCTCCACATAACAATGCCAGGATGTCAACCTCATCATCAGAGCCTTGGCCCAAGGTAGAAACAAAACAAACAAACAAACAAACAAATAAACAAAATGTAAGGAGAGTGATGTCTGGGTTGTGAGACTCCAGAATAAGTTTTCATGAAGGGCAACAGAAGCTGAATGACCAGACCCAGTCATGGTTAAAGAACATCTTAGTACTTTGAGCTAAACCCTCTTTTTAACTTACACAATGTGTACTTTGACAACCATTATGTCTGCTCTTAACATTGCTGCCATGATTCTATGGTGGGAATCATGACTAGTTTGTGGCACTTCCATGTAGAACTGAACAGGCAGTGACAGAATCATCACCGGAGACCTCCCTATCCTTAACCTATTTTCTATTCCCAAGTCCCTTCCAGATCTTTGGCCTTAAGTCCCTATTGAAACCCCCTTACATACCAAATGCATTTTGCCCTCCTGACAGTTTCTGTCACTAGCCTCCTCACTGGAGCTTGGACCTGGCTCCATCCTGACCTAGGTCCTGACAAAAATTGTCCACATGACCATCACACACTGCTGCTAGGCACAATGCTGCTCTGCAATAATTTTAATCAAATCATTAGATGACATCTCAAAAAGCGATACAAATGCTAGGGCATACACATTTGAATTTGGGGGGAAACTGAATTATCCCTCTGGAGTCACAGAAAGTTCAGGGTTAGAGATGTCAGAGGTACATCCGGGGAATTCTAGACTCAGGCGGGAGAAGAGCCTCAGAATCCCAGGATATCTAACATAGCATCATGTGCTCCCAACCCACACTGTATTCAACAACCTTCAAAGAGTCCATGCATATCATGAAAACATCTGTGCATAGATTTCCACATTTCTTTGCTTCAAAATAAGTTATCCTTCCCATATATTTTTAAATTTCCCTTTTATTTTACTCAGTTAAATAGGCATCAACCGCATACAGCTATTCAAATCCTTGTTACATCTATCACCTGGGCCAGAGGAAAGGAAATTACCTTCTCTCCATCAGCAGCCAGGGGATTAGAGAGCCACTGGAGAATCAAGCTCACACTTCTAATCACTACTGGCACAAAGTGACTGGTAGCATTGCAGCATACATCTCATTGGGCAGAACTAGTCATATGGCTTCTGCTAACTTTATGAGGGCTGGGGAGCATGGGAAGCAATAGACAAATCCGGTGAGCATTTATTTCTGCCAGACACTGTCAGTGCTACAAATCAAAGAACTACCAAATTGTAGAGTTGGCAGCTTAATACGATGCTGAGGTTGAGACTAGCCATTTTCACAATAGCCCTTTCAGTTAGTCTCTTGTATATGGACAGTTTGATGGAGCCATTGGACTGATTTGGTTCCATGAAATTCCAATGCTGGCAGAGGTGATGAAGGGCCCCTGCATGATGCTTCAGCCTCTCTCACAGCTCGGGTCATTGTGTGCATGGGTGATTACTTGACCTGCTCTGCACATATAGCATAAACAAGAAACAAACCTGCATGATGTTGAGCTGCCAAGATCTCAGAGATTTCCATAGCACAAATCTACTGTAAAACCCTTCCCCCAAAATACTTTCCAAGGCATATTAGCAACAGAAAAAGTCCTTACGAAATGTTTCTGTTGTCAAATAAAATCAAGGGGACATGGTCCCTCTTGGAAATTCACACTGTGCTTTAGCAAAGGAAAGATTCTAAAAAGTCTCACAATAAAGACAATAAATCACATAATCCAGCATACCAGGAGCTCCTCTGGCCACAAGAGCTTTTACTTATCTGCCTCTATGCTTATTTCTTTCTTTACGTTATTCACATATTTAAAAATATCTGTCATTGTTCCCAAAACATCTTTTGGTGGCATTCTGTGCTATGTCACCAAATCCAGCCCTGGCGGTGGGCAGCTTGTGAGAGCTCTCTCCTGTGACTCTTTGCTTCACATCCTAGGAGAAGCACAACCTTTTGCTATCCAAGTTTAAGGATTAGGGTTTACCCCTTGGAGCTAAAATACCTTGTTACTTAGCACTTCGTCTGAAGATAACATGCTTAGAAAGTGGTCAGCAAATTTGTTTTCCCCAGTCACCTTCATTTCTAATTTGCTATCATAAAGTCATAGTTTCAGGCAAAATAAAGTTACTCAAAGTGAGACACAAGTATCAGACATAAGCTTGTGGGACAGGAAGAGGAACAAAGCAGGGAAAAGTTATTGGAAACACTGAGAAGGTAATTTTCTCCTCAGATCAGCCAAAGTCATGATGCAATCCTTTATCTTCTTCTGCACTTAAGGCCTGCCTATAAATTTAGTAGATTTAGTGAGCTCTTGCCCTTTATCTAACTGCAAGATATTGCAATATCTGCCTTGATGTCAGCTTGACTGAAATGTCTTATTCTTCCTGATTATTGCGCCACACATCCGGTGGTTTAAACAACCATAAATCATGAGCCTATAATCTTTGATGGTGCTGGGAATTTTGTATCTTTCAGGCAACAACTATCTTCTGTCTGGCAACTTTGTACATAGCAAAAACGTGAGGCAGTACATGTCTGTTTTGAAAAACCTGACTTATTGTTGACTTTGACCATTGCTTTTAGTCATATGGGAAAAAAATAGAGAAATCACCAAACTTGTGACTCTAAGGGAAGATTAAGTAGTCACTTTTTCCCACTGTATCCTGCTTCATTTCTTCCCTTCTAACTTTCTTTCCTCTCTCTTTTTCACACACACACGCACACACACACACACACATCTGTAAAACCTGCATATACACACCACAGTCAAATAGAAGAATCTGAGTCTAATCTAATGTCACTTTTCTGTGTTTGTTGGTTTGACATCATTTTTTTTAACCTGTTAGAGAAAAAGTTTCAAAAAGCAAATGCTGTTAGATTGTTTCTTTTCTCCTAATGAAGCAGCATCTGACAAGCCAAAGAGGATCTTGTGAACTCCAAGAAATAGTCAGGACCAATCATGGAAGGATCTCCAGAGGAAGAGGGTGCAGTCCCTTTTCTAGGCTGGGGAGATCTTTGTGGTCATTTCCTGTGCCATGAGCTGCCATCTGAGCTGCCACTCAGCAGCGTCGCCAGCCATCCCTGCTGAGTTCACCCTATTGGATAAAATGGGAGCACATCTATCATGATATCTCATGGGACATGATGCATGAAGATATTTCACCAAGTTTGAGTTGGGGATAGTTGCAGCATCATGATGTAGCCGGTAGAACTGCCACCTGTGACACTGGCATCCCAATTTTTGTCCTTGCTGCTCCATTTCTGATCCTGTTCCCTTGCAAATGATCCTGAGAAAGCAGCAGAGAATGGGCCAAGTTTTTGGGCCCCTGCCACCCATGCTTCAGCCTGGACCAGCACTGGCTTACTACACTCACCTGGAGAGCTTTTTCTCTGATTGTAGTTGTTCCCTTCAAATAAAAAATCTTAAAAAAAAAACTTTGTGGAAAAGGAAAATGAAAACATAAATTTATTTTGATGGCAAACTTTTAGAAATCCACATGTAATTTTTTATATATATAACACACATTTCCTGTGAACTTCTGAAGGATCATTCATATGACCAGGTTTTATTTTTTAAAGTTTTTTATTCCTTTTAAAGGGTCTCTCTCTCTCTCGATATATATAACAAGACATATATATATTATATATAAATATATATATATATATTTATATATATATCCTGGCCCTCTTCCTTCATCCAGAAAGGCGGAGCAGATGGAAAGAGCAAGTACCTTATCAAAAAGGTCGCTTCAACACAGCGTACCAGGGGGTCCTCATCCCCAAGTAGGTAGATGACAAACTTTAAAGGGTATCTCTCTCTCTCTCTGTATATATATACATACATGCAGAGATACAGAGAGAGAGAGAGAGAGAGAGAGAGAGAGAGAGAAATGGCTAAATCACTACCACATCCAGGGCTGGGCCAGCTGGGAGCCAGGAAACAGCAGGCTATTCAGTGTCTCCCACATGTGTACATGGCTTAGGCCATCATCTGCTGCTTTCCCAAGCACTTTATCAGTGAGCTGTGTCAGAACTGGTGCAATCAGGACATGAACTGCTACCACATGGGATGCTGGCATTGCAGGGATGGCTTAATTGGCCAGGTCACAACACTGGCTCCTAAATCTCTAAATTTATTTTGCATGAAAGCAAACATATTTTAATTCCTTACTGTATGATTTGAAGCTAAGTCAGATGTGGCCAGTAGCCAGACTGTCATCTGGAAAAACCTGTAGAACATATTTGGAAAGACAAAAATTAAAAAAAAAAATGTGCTCTTGGCCATTGAAATGTGATCCACTGCTCCACTTTGCTTGTGACTGGGGTTTCCTGGGATATAACACTTGCAAGACTTAAATTGGTCACTTCAATGCTACAAGAGAAATGCTTCTTCTGCCCATTGGAAAAGCTGGCAAGGCAGGAGGAAGAATGCATGTGAGAGAGAACACTTGAAACCCTCTCTGCCCAGATAGCCTTCTGTACTCCCGTGTTTATGAATGATCTTTGGCCATTTTCAGTGGTAGGAGCACAATTACATGGCCCCAAAGCAATGAATGCATGAGTGTAACTGGGCTTCTGGTGAGTTTTATTTTCTACCCTTCCTGGTGGATCCTGGCATGTTCTGATTTTCTGCATACACAAAGTCTTCAATAGACCATGAACCACTGTAAACTACTGACAGCAGAGATCACATTGAATAGCAAAGGATGGTATGACAGTTCCATTTGCAAACGCTGTCTTAAACTAAAGGTGGATCTAAATTCAGGTTATCATTTGAGTCAATGTAATCTTAATCTGAGTTCATGTAGGAAAGTGTAAACTATGTTCTAAGGCAAACCTCATCTGCTATGGATAGCACTTTGTTTGCCTTTAAAGCAGTGTTACAGAGGGGTTCTATCAAATCCATGTTCGCATTTTCTGTTTATAAAGTCTCCACAAAGACCTATCACTCCTCCGTCCCTCTTCGTTGCTGAAAAGTGTGAGCCAAGATCAGAGTGGTCCAGCACAGGTGAAAGCAGCAACTGGATGGTGTTTCCATTATATAAACCCAAGGCTGAGCTCACAGAGGAACGTGTCTCTGTAAAGCTTTGCTTTGTGTCTGGTAAGTACAAACTGACAGCTTTTGTGCAGAAGAGTTTCTGGGAAAACATGCATGTGGGTTTCTCAGAGCTGAAATCGTTAGAAGATGGAAGATCAAGGAGAAAGATAAAAAAAAAGATAATTTCCCTCTTTCCCACTCGTTCCCCACAGGGACCATCATTTAAATCCCTTCATATCTTATGAATCTTGTATTGGGGATTTTCTACAATGTGAGAACAAATGAGACATAACCCAGAACAGTTGACACCATTAATAAAAGCCAGTATCTGTGTCCTGGGCGGGAAAGTTTGGGGCTCAGGGTAAGCTGCATATCTGTTGAGAGCAATTTCCTCTGTCGATCTGTTCAGCATGAAGATGTATTTTGAAGTGCTCTTTCCCACATCTCCCAACACTTTACAAACACCAAATGGCAGTGTAAGCTATATATAAATACCCATGATAAAGTCCAACTTAAAACTCACGCCACCTTAGAGGTTAACAATCATAACAACAAAATAGAACTACTACAATAATATATTAAGATGACTTTTCAAAATCATATGAATTTTTTTTCTTTCTGGAATTTTCCACTGAATATTTTTGAGCCCTGATTGACTTCAACTAAAGTGGTAGAAGGCAAAATCGCCGAAACATGGTAGCTGCATGTGAGAGGATCAACAGTGTGGCTTTAGTCGTCATTCCGAGTTGTGTGGGTCAATTCAAGAACAATACATCTTGTTACTGAATTAAGAAGTGAAATTGAATTGATCCTCAATTGCAGAAATGATCTGCCCGGGTTCCTATAATGTGCTTGACCCTTTCTAGGGCTTTTAAAGCGATTTGGGGGATTCTTTAACTAAATGCATGACTGATGGAGGAGGTGTAGAGGTGGACCAGACTGCCTGCACCAATCCTACATGAAGCCCATTTCCTCCTTTATCATGAACAACGAGACAAATCACAGTGATATTTTGTGTTTGCAGCTGGGCTAAAGTAAAAAGCCAGTAAAGCAATGCTGAGAATTTCATTTCAGAATTTCCTGGGACTTTTGGTGATCTATGGCTTGCTAAGCTTTTGCAACCAGAGAGGGGACAATGTGGACAAGTACATATGAAATCACAAATGTGATTGGAGCATTTTATAGGCTATTGCATATGCTGGCTTCATAGCCTCAAGACCATTTCTGAATCTGAATGATGTTCTTGTGACAACTTTGCATGAACATAAGCATAACGTACAGAGACATACACATGCCCAATGCTAATACTCAGAAGTATGTTTTCCTGAGAAACGTGAAATATTGTTTTTCATGACATTGCCCCTCAGGCTGGCCAGAGAAGGTGCCATGTTGTCCGTGTCACAGTTTACCTAGTTCTTGCTGACCTATTCCTTCTCCAACTTTCTTTTAGAACTATCCCTGTACCTGTTGAAAGAATACTGCTTCAACCTCTGTATTTTCTGCTTTTCTGGATTTACCTTGTTTACCGAACTATTGTTTGAGGGTTGGCAACACAGTCTCTAATGTCCACAAAAGTACCTCACAATGCCTAATTAGTACACAAAAATCACCCCATGAAAACTAATTTTCCAATGATTTTTCAAAGGCAAACCAAAATAAAAATAATTTGCACTCCTAATTCTAGTGTATAGCTTTTGGTTGTTAGAAATAGTGAAGAAAAATTAGAGTTCCAGAAATTGGTTAGTGCCTTTTTTCTCATACAGTTCTTCACCCTCTCCCAGAAATAATCACAACTATATCACCATGTTTCATAAAACCCTGGAAAGGCAGAAATTAAGTACCCCCATGTTACAAAGTTCATGTACCAAGTGGTGGCTCAGACACTTGATAATCTGCCATGCTTTGTTTGGAAGGTATGGGAGAACCTCCATCAACCAGACATGTAAACCCAGAATCTTCAGTTAAATGGAAGCATGATTCTTCATATTTGAAGGGAGTTAAGCTATATTAAAAGCAAGATCAAGTACCATGGACTGATGTGTATTTACTCAACCCATTTTCATATACTTTCCTGGACATGAGGCTTGATAATTACAACAATAAGAAACATTTAGCCAGTGCTTACTGATAGCAGGATTTTACACACTGTATTTTTTGCACCCTTTTGATAACATCACCCTCTTTCTTCCACCACACAACCTCAGCCAGCCATCATTCTACTCTCCGATCCTGTGAGTGCTCTCAGAATTTTCACACATGAGTGAGATCATGTAATTTGTTTTTCTGTATCTGGATTACCTCAGTGCAGTGTCCTCCAGGTCCATCTGTGTTGTTGCAATGGCAGCATTTCCTTCTTTTAAAAGAATGAATATTAGTCCAGTGTGAGAATGTGAGTGTATATGACTCTGTGTGTGCCATTTGCTTAATCACTCATCTTTATCTGACACTGAGGTTGATTATGGGACATAAGAGCACAGTAAAATTTGAGATTCTGATTTCACTACCTTTGCATAAATACCCAGAAATGAGATTGCTACATCATGTGTGTGTTATTTTCAATGTTTTAGAAAGCTTCATACTGTCTTCTATAATGGCTGTACATCAAAATGCCTTAAATACTTAATCTCATTCCGGCATTACATAAAGGCTTCTACAAAGTATGCAATGCATTATATAATGCTAGAGCATCATGGTTATGCTCTACTGGTAATATAATGCTTACTTACACAATCACTATCCTCAATCACTGCAGATCTTCTTAGTTTATTGTATCTGCCAAACTGGAATGTTTTCAATACACACACAGTTTTTTCCCTTAAAGTTCAAAATGACAGAACTTCTGGATTCATTATTTAAAATCAAGTAAACCATTTATCCTCCATCTAAAGACTTGATAGGGGTTTAAATGTATTAAGGAGCTGAGGGAGAAAAAAAAAGGTGGAAGGGGAACAACGCATTGCTAGTGTTCTGCAGATGCAAACACTAAGACCATTTCTTCACCAATTCATTTGTAAAAGGGAATGGAAAAGACACATTTAGGAGAAGCTAAACTTAGCCCCAGCAATATTTCTGTAGGACCTAAAAGGTTATATAAGAGAATGGGTGTATAGCATTTGATTGTTATGAGTATAGATAATGTGATCAATGATGAAAGAAGCTATATTTGCTTGGCTTAACAATATGGGGGAAAGTAGATATGAATTCATTGTGCTGAGGAGCAGTCCCATTGGTTAGTATAGGAGCTGATAAAAACAAAACTGTTCTGGTATGTGTTTTATTTGCAAGAGAGTCTAAGGATACCATAGGGATCAAAGTTCTTTCAGGTTCTTACCTGCTGGCCAGGCTGCTCCAGCTGTCCATGCTTAATGGCCTCACTATTATATGATTCTGTGCTGCTGAAGCTGAGGGATTTTCTTTTATGTTGCTTTTAATTGCTTTTATTGTACCTGCAATATCATTACAAACTCAGTTAGTTGACCTGATGACCCTTCACAAAGGGTGTTAGCCAATAAGTTTGTATTCTGCAGTTATTAAAAAAAATGATAGTTACTAAGAAGAAAAAAATGGAGTAGAAATATTTTGCATACAAAAGAGCAAGTTGGGAGCCATGTTAGGCTAATCTTTTGCCAGTGCACCAGTACCCCATATAGTTCCTGGTTCAAGGCCCAGCTGCTACACTTTCAATCCAGCTCACTGCTTATGGCCTGGGAAAGCTGCAGAGGATGGCTCAGGTTCTTGGGTCCCTGCACCTATGTGGGAGACCCAGGTGAGGTTGCTGGCTCCTAGCTGCAGATAGGCACAGCTATGGCTATTGTAGCTATTTGGGGAGTGAACCAACAGATGAAAGATTGCTCTCTCTCATTTTTTTCTCTCTCATTTTCTCTGTAAAGTTACCTTTTAAATAAATAAGTTAATATTTTTACAAATAAAAGTAAATTGGTAAAATGTCAGAGAATTGTGTGTGGGGGGGAGGGTGGAGCTCTCCAAACTAACCAGCAGTAACCCAAGGAGTATTTAATAAAGTAAAGCAAACAATTTCAGTAATAACAGCATGATAACACCCATGTGGGAGACCTAGGGGAGGTTGCTGGCTCCTAGCTGCAGATAGGCACAGCTATGGCTATTGTAGCTATTTGGGGAGTGAACCAACAGATGAAAGATTGCTCTCTCTCTCTCTCTCTCATTTTCTCTGTAAAGTTACTTTTCAGGACCCGGCGCGGTGGCGCAAGTGGTTAAAGTCCTCGCCTTGCACGCCCGGGATCCCATATGGGCGCTGGTTCTAATCCCAGCAGCTCCACTTCCCTTCCAGCTCCCTGCCTGTGGCCAGGGAAAGCAGTCCAGGAGGGCCCAAAGCTTTGGGACCCTGCACCTGCGTGGGAGACCTGGAAGAGGCTCCTGGCTTCGGATCGGCCTAGCATCGGCCATTGCGCTCACTTGGGGAGTGAATCATTGGACGGAAGATCTTCCTCTCTGTCCCTCCTCTCTGTATATCCGCCTTTCCAATAAAAAAATAATAAAAATAAATCTTTAAAAAAAAGTTACCTTTCAAATAAATAATTTTTTTTACAAATAAAAATAAATTGATAAAATGTCAGAGAATTGGAGGGGGTGGCTCTCCAAACTAGCCAGCAGTAACCCAAGAAGTATTTAATAAAGTAAAGCAAACAATTTCAGTATAACAGCATGATAATTAAAACAGAAAATATGAATGATGGATTAATTTGCACTAGTACCATATCTAGCTCATCAACAAATCAGTAGTTTGAAAAATACTGTATATTCTCAGGACTAGAGAGAACATGTTCATTTGTGCGTAATGCATGCACTTTAGAGCAGAATGTAATTCTCTGCATGACATATATATATATATACACATTGCATTATGTGACACAGTTTCATAGGCTCTGGGATTCCCCCAAACCCTCCCCGTACCCTTACCCCCATGGTGGATTCCTCCACCTTGTTGCTGAATTACATTTCAGATTCAGTCAAGATTCTTTCATTGCAAGCATGTACCAAGCATAGAGTCCAGCTTCTTATTGTCCAGATAAATTCAACAGTTTCTTGGGGAGACCATCTCTGGTCTGAAGGCAGAGCTGGCAGAATATCATCCCGATCAATTTAAAGCCACAACATAACATCAACGACAATTTACAACATTATGGAATTAATTGACATGGTATTGAGTAACCAATATGCTAAAAAAAAAAAAACCACGCAGTTTCTTAACCACACCCTGTGACTACTTCATTGACATTTCAATTTTAGTTTATATACTACTGGCTTTTATACGCCTTAAAATGGCTATAGATTACTATTCAGCTGTCTCATGTATATTTTCACTTTAGTATTTAGCAGTTCATTGTGTTGAAGCATTAATTTTGCTGAACTTGGCAGAATTTAGGATAGTCTAAACTGGGTTATAACTCTTAACAACAGGTGAGGTGCAGAACAATTTTAGGAGGGGTGTGCAGAGAAATCTTTAATACCTTAGTGAGGAGTAACTAATCTTTGTGTCCTACCTGGTAAGGTATGTGTGAGTCCACGCTGACCATTTCCTGTCTGGTTCCAAGCTTTCCTTTTTATTCTCTATCTGACTCTGACTAGTCTAATTTGTGTGTGTGTGTGTGTGTGTGTGTGTGTGTGTGTGTGTGTGTTTATGGTGGAGCTGTGAAGCAATCCTGATGGTCATTGCAAGAGAGGGTGTGGATCCAAAGTTGGAACTAAGCAAGGACCAGAGAAAACTCCTCCCCCTAGTCCCGAAGGAAGTTTATTATTCTGTTTCTGCAGACCGCTCAGGGTTCCTGGCTGTTGTTCTGATGACCTTGGATCATTTAAAGGAAGGATTTGGTCTTCTTCCATCCCGTGTGGTAGATCCAAATGGCAGTGGATGACCTCAGAGTTCTCAGCCTCTGAAGGCACTCCAATTCCCCGTAGTCTCTTTGGCAGTTGGGATATAGTTCTTGGTGCAGGGTTGGGATACAAGCTTCCTCCTGTCCCCCTGCTCCACTCTGGCATTCCCCCCTTGCTCTGTGTATATGACCTCCTCTTACTAGGTTGTCAGGATTGATCTTGATTGCCCTCTGTATGTCTTTGTAGTTTTACTGTTGTCTAATGCTGATTTGAATCTGTTGTCTATAAGTTACCTTTTATGTTCCTGACAGGCTGATACTTCACGTCTTCCTCACACATTCTAAGGAGATGGAAGATTTCTCTGCCCTCCCACCCCATTTCCAAGTAGCATAGTGTTTTAAAGGTATATTGGGTTTTACAATTTTTTGATGTAGATCATAAGCACTCTGATTCACATTGATTGTGGGTTCATTGGTTGTTTCCATGTCTTCGGTATTGTAGATTATGCTACTGTAATATATGGTTACTCCTCCTAGGAATATACCCAATCTGCATGTGAGAAGGGGGATCTGGTGACAGATTCTAAGTCAGTTATTTGAAGTGTGCTCACAGATCTAAAGGAAATCATGTTGAGAAAATAAAAGGGAAAACTGAAAGGATTATAAGAGTGTTATCTACCAAAACGGAAACTATGTTATGGAGTGTCTGTTATATGTTATGAAGTGCCTGTTATACATTATGGAGTGTCTGTGAACAGTATGATAATTAAAATAGAAAAGAGTGCAGCAACTCAAGATGAGATTAATCCATGTAAAAGAAAGTGTCAACAAAGTGAAAGGTAAGTGAATGAAAAGTATCCAATCTGAGAGACAAAAGAAAGATTAAATAAGAACAGAATCTAACAGATCTCTTGGATAACTGGGATATTGTCAAATGAACCAACATATCTAATGAAAGCCCCCAAAAAAGGAAAAAGAAAAATGAGTAGAAACAACATTGTAGAAAATAATTATCTGAAGTTTCCTTAAATTAGATGAATACACACTAACCTTACGCAGCCAGGAATTGCACTGATCACAAGTGAAATATTGATATCCACCTTCCTGGACATATTGTAATGAAGTTGGTTTAATCCAAAGATACAGAGTCTTGAAAGCAACAAGTGAAGTGACTCACCATGTACACAAGGTTCTCAATATGACATAGAGCTGACCTATTATCAGACACAATGGAAGTGGGAAAGCAGGATGCTGGTGTATGGGGCAGGTGGGTTAGAGCTGATGAAGAATCATTGGCTGGGGTGAAGCACAGAGGGCAGATTGCAGGAAAGGTTGGAGGAAGGGGTGATGGTGGAGGGGTGCCTAGATACCTTTAGGCACAGTGGAGTGATGGAGACAGTAGAGCAGTATTGCAGTGACCAGATGACCCAGCAGCAGCTGGCAAGTGACAACCCAAGGTCCACTGGCAGCTGGAGCTCTGGAGACAGCCAATTGTGTGTGTGTGGTTGGGGTAGGGAGCTTCACCAGGGGCTCAGGATATGAAAACAGTTAGGGAATCGCCAAATTTTCTAATTTGTTTGACCCAGCCACAAGCAGAGATGAAGCAGTGGACTCCAATAGGCTGTGCAGGCACAGGGCAAATATTACTGTACAGACCCACAACAGTGCTGTATCTGGCACTGTTTTGTGTAGTGGGGCAAAACTTGTGGGACTGGAGAGACAGCCAAGAACAGGCTTATTTCTAGCTCAGCAGATTACACTGATCACACAAGGAACGCAGTGCCAACTTTGCATCCTGCAGGTTCAACACAAAGTGGGTCCATGTGGCTCCCAGATCTAACAACCAGCAGATCCAGAACTCCACCAGTGCCACATTGGGTGTCATTTTGTGTAGTGGGGCAAAGGCTATGGGACTGGAGGAAGAACAGTGAGCTTTGCATGCACTGAACAAGGAGTGATCAGGCATCATTTTGTGCACAGGACCAAAGGCTGTGGGACTGGAGAGACCATGATGAGCTACACATACACTAGAGTAGGAGCGAGTTCACTTCCAGCTCAGTGTTTTGTAGTGCTTCTCCAGAGGAAACAGCTCCGATGTGGCATTCCACAAGTTCTACCCAAAATAGGTCTGGGTGGCCCCTACAAACCCATTGGTACCATGTCAGGAATCATTTTGTGTAGTGTGACAAAGGCTGTGGGACTATTGGGACAGCAGTTAACAGCAAAAAAAAAAATCATTTCAGACTCAGTGCATTACCCTGATTTTCCACAGAAGATCATACTGACATAATACCTTGCAAATTCCAACCAAGAGAGATGCACATGTCCCTCAGATATAACAGCCAGCAGGTTTGGGCAAGATCAGCACTACAGAAAACCCAGTTATTTACAACAGCAGATGTTCCCCTGATCCTGGGCACTGCTTGAACTGGAAGTGGGGGAAAGACTGTATAGACAATGATGTGGTCACAGCACAGGATTATGCACAGTGCATAGTGGTGATCCACAAACTGGGGCTATGGAGGGAGTCTGTGGTGGAAGCATAGCACAAAAGCCCAGCCCTGAACCTCACTAGAGGGAGTGGCACAAATGACTACAAACAAAGAGCCAGGTACCAAGCACAATCAATAACATTAACCTGTAGACCAGCGGGTAAGAGAGTGCAGAAATCCGCCCCAAGGAGAAGAATATTTCAGCCAGAAGTACAATGACCAAGAGCAAAAGCACAGACAGAGGCATAATTAAAAGTACTGAAGACTCCCCTGCAAAGGAGCAAAAGCCTTTGCCAACCTCAGTGTTAATAGGGGAAACAGATTTCAGAAAACTAATTATAAAGTTTTTTTTACAATGAGAAGCACATACAGGATTTCAAGGAATTTAAAGAATAAGACATACAGGGACTAGCAACACTGAAGCAAAATTGAGCTATATTGTGGGGAATGAAGGACATAATATAGCAAATTAAAAACTCAGTGGAAAGTCTCAATAAAAGAATGAATGAGGCAGAAGAAAGAATCTCAAATTGGAAGACATTTCTTGTCAAAATGGAGAAACAATCAAAAAGCTAGAAGAGCTGGGTCAAGCTAAAAAAAGTATTCAAGATTTAAGAGACGCTATTAAAAGGCCAAATATAAGAGTTATGGGAGATCCAGAAGGCACAGAAAGAGAAGCTAGGTTTAAACCTGTAACCTATAACATTGACTGAGATTGAATCAATAATTAAAGCCCTCTCAACCAAGAAAGGTCCTAGATCAGACGGGTTTACTCTTGCATTCTACCTAATGGTTCAAGAGGAATTTACCCCAACTCTCTACACGCTTTTCTCAACAACAGAAACGGAGAGAATACTTCCAAAAATCTTTCTATGAAGCTAACATCACCTTAATACTAAAGCCAGAGGGAGAAACAACAAAAAAACAGAACTATAAACCAATATCCTTGATGAACATAGATGCAAAGATCCTCAACAAAATACTAGCCAGCAGGATCCAACAGCACATCAGGGAGATTATTCACTCAGACCAGGTATTCATCTCAGGCATGCAGAGATGGTTCAACATTTGCAAATCAATGAATCTGATACATCACATTAACAAATTGAAAAATAAAAATCATATTATCATCTCAATAGGTGCAGAGAAGGCATTTGATAAAATGAAACACCACTTCATGCTGAAAATGCTAAGCAAGATAGGCATAGAAGGAACATACTACACCCCATCAAAGCAATTTACAAAAACCCAATGCAGCATCATACTAATGGGGAAATATTGGAATCCTTCCCATTAAAATCTGTAACTAAACAGGGGCATTCAATGTCACCACTACTCTATAATATAGTATTAGAAGTCATTGCCACAGCTACTAAGCAAGACAAAGGAATTAAAGGAATCTAAATTGGAAATGAAGAACTGAAATTATCTCTATTTGCAGATGGCATGATTATCTACAGAGGAGAGGCAAAAGAGTCAGTCAAGAGATTACTGGATCTCATAAGAGGTTTTGGCAGAGTAGCAGGATACAAAAATAAGAAACACAAATCAATGGCACTAGTGTATACTAATAATTCCATGGGTGAGAAAGAAATTGTAAGTGTAGTCACTTTTGAAATAGCATAGAGGAATTTAAATACCTAGGAATTGAGCTAACTAGGTGCAAGACCTTTATGGTGAAAAATGTAAAACATTAAAAAGGATTTAAAAGAACACATTGAAACAAGGAGAAACGTACCATGTTTCTGGAGTGGCAGGATCAACATCATCAAAATGAACATATCACCAAAAGTAATATACAGATTTAATGCAATCCCAATCAAAATCCCAACATCATCCTTCTCAGAAATAGAAAAGATGATACAAAAGTTCATCTGGAATCACAAAAGATCACGAATAGCCAAAGCTATCCTGAAAAATAGAAATCAAGCTGGACGAATCACAATTCCAGACCTCAAGACATAATATAGAGAAGTGGTTCTCAAAACAGTCTGAGACTGGCACAGAAACAGAGAAGATCAATGGAACAGGATAGGAACACTACAAGGGAGCCCGCACATGTGTAGCCAACTAATCTTTGACAAGAAAACTGAAAATAAGCCAGGCAAAACGCCTGGTCTATTCAACAAATGCTGTTGGTACAACTGGATAGCACCTGGCAGAATTAAGAAGCAAGACCCACATCAGTCACATTATACGAAAATCAGCTCAAAATGGATCAAGGACCTAAATCTACACTCAGACACCATCAAACTATTAAAGGGAAACAGAGTAGGCACACTCCAAGATTAGGAACAGTGCAAGACTTCTTTAAAAAGATGCCAAAGCACAGGCAAACAAAGCCAAAATGAACAAATGGGACTACATCAAATAAGAAGCTTCTGTACACAAAGGAAAATGATCAATAAAGTGAAGAAAATTCAAGAGAATGGGAGAAAATGTTTGCACACTACACAGATGATAGGGGAGTAATATCCAGGATTTACAAAGAGTGTCAAAAATACAGGGACAGTTAAAAAAGAAAAACTGTTAAAACTGGACTAAGGAAATGAACAGACCTCTTTTCTTTCTTTTTTTTTTTTTTAAGGAAAGAATTCAAATGGCTAACAGATATGTGAAAAGATGCTCAGGCACACTAGCCGTCAGAGAGCTACAAACAAAAACCACAATGAGGTACTACCTAACTCCAGTGAGACTGACCTACGTTCAAAATTCTACTAACAACACCTGCTGGCATGGATATGTGGAGAAAGGCACCCTCCTTCACTGCTGATTGGTGTGCAGGATAGTACAACCAGTGTGAAAATCAATAGTGCTTGGAGAATTGCAAATAAGACTGTCATATGAACCAACTACCCACTCCTAGGAATATACCCAAAAGAAATGAAAACTGTTTATGAGAAAGGTATCAATAATCTTATATTTACCACAGCACAATCTATGATAGCAAAACGATCAAAACAATCCAGATGCCCATTCAAAGAGGGGTGGTTAAAAAAACTGTGCTACATCTACTCCATGGAATGTTATTCAGCTATTGAGAAGAATGAAAGCATACTATTTACAAATAGGTGGTCCCAACTACAGACCCTTATGCTCAGTGAAATGAATCAATCACAAAAGAACAAATACCATATGTTCTCTCTATGATAAGGAAACCAGCATGGAATGTGTAACTTCAATCATCTGATCCATACTGGGTTTTTTTTTCCTGCATCCCATGTGTTTTAATGTTTTTTATTTCAGTTTCATTTATCCAGATTCTTCTCTTTTCTTGTTGAATTCATTGCTGGCTCATAGGTTACACAGTGGCATCATTATCATTTTTCCCAAGAGACTTTTGCATTTCCTTTTTGTCACCCATAAGTTGGTTACTTAGTGGTGCAATATTTTCAACTCCATGGTGCTGTAATTTTGTTTTTGTTGTTATTGTTTTTATTGTTCTAATTCATACCAATTGTTGACCTTATTTTGAGGTTTCTCATTTATGGGAATGTATAATGATAGAATAATAGAGACTGCCACATGCAGATGTGAGAATACAATGCAATATATATTCCTGATTCCAAATCAATC
The DNA here is from genome assembly GCF_017591425.1 of Ochotona curzoniae. Classification (NCBI taxonomy): domain Eukaryota; kingdom Metazoa; phylum Chordata; class Mammalia; order Lagomorpha; family Ochotonidae; genus Ochotona; species Ochotona curzoniae. The sequence goes on along the minus strand of NW_024464962.1, from coordinate 39,522 downwards.
ATGGACTCCCAATGAAACTGTTGGACATGATTGTACAATATGATACTGACTGCCTGACATTGTCTGTACCAACAATGTTGGGGCACACTTAAATAACAGACTGATGGAATCATGACTCCTATAAAGGACTAATACTATTGTAGCAATGTGGGAAAAATCTGTTGGGGTATGGTATTTTTCTTGGGGGGGGAACCCCAGTCTCTATGAAACTGTACCACAAAACTCAAAAATTCAAAATAAAACTTTAGCGAAAGAAAGAAAGAAAGAAAGAAAGAAAGAAAGAAAGAAAGAAAGAAAGAAAGAGAAAGAAAGAAAGAAAGAAAAGAAAGAAAGAAAGAAAGAAAGAGAAAGAATGAATTTAGGACTAGAAGGAAACTTTTCCCACTCCACATTTCCAGGAAAAAAGACTCAAAACAAACCTCACAGCTAATATCAGCCCTAAAGGCTGAAGGATTTTTCCTTGTGGTCAGGAAGAAAACAATAGTAAAGGTTATCTGATTTCTAGTCTGCAATGTACTACAAGTTTTTCCATAGCAATTAGATACAAAGGGAAATGGAAAGCAATCAAGAAATCTAATAGAACTAATCAACAGATGTAACAAGGTTGCATAATACAAGATCAATATACAAAAACCAATTTAATTTAATTTGTGCTTCATAGTGTCAAAAAACATGGCAAACTGTAGCAATCAAGAGAGTATGCTTCTGGCATAGGGCTAGAAAGATGAATTAATAAAACAGAATTAAGAATCCAGAATCCTATGCATTTATTATAAACTACATTAAAACATTGTATTATTTATTTGATAGGAGAGAGAGAGAAAGAATTTCCCATCTGCTGGATCACTCCCCGGATGTCTACAACACCTAGGATGAGGTTATACAATAGACAGAAACAAGGAACTTTATCTGGGTCTCCCACAGAATGACAATCACTCAGGTGCTTGAGTCATACCCCTTGACTGCTTCCATGGTGTGATGTGCATGAGCAAAAAGCTGGAATTGGGAACCAAAAGGTACTCAGACTCAGGGACTCCAATGCAGAATGTAGGTGTTCCATGGGGCAGCTTGTTATACCAAATGCTAACTCCCTATATAGTCACACTTTCAAAAATGCCATTAAATCCTTTGATAACAAATATATCAACTCAAATTGAATTACAGATCTACATGAAAAGGCCAAAATATGATATTCTGAGAATAAAATACTGAAATAAATCATCATGATTTAATGTTGCTCAAGCTGTTATTAGATATTCCCTAAAAGCACAAATGAAAAAACAAAAAAAAAGTCATTAGATTTTATCAGAATTAAAATGTTGTGTTTTAAAGAATAAGAAAGAAGTGAAAATAAATCACAGAATAAAAGAAATAAAATGTTTGCCAATCACATGATTTTAAAGACATTTGTATTTAGAAATCATGAAGGTCTTATATATTTCAATAATACAAGGAATAGAATTAAATTAAAAGAGAGGGACTAAGTGAGCATTATTTTTCAAGGATAATATGTAAATGGTATGTAGGATCCTCAGGAAGAAATTTAAATATCTGAATATAAAGAAAATTCATATCAAATTATAAACCACTTAATAGCCATTAAAATATCTATTAATTTTAAAAATGCAAAATAATGGGACTCTAGAGAAATCAACATGCAGAGAGAAATTTTCATGCACAAAGTAACTCAAGTGCTTTGCTTTTTGGAATGTGAAACAGCTTAGCAACTGTGCAAGCAGCCCACTGGTTTCTTACCAAATAGGAAAATATAATTAATGTTAGTTACATTTCTGGTTATATAGACATAAAATAAGTTGAAAGCAGAAACTTATACAAAACATCTAAGCACCAGTCTTCATAACAGCATTCTGTGTAATAAATATTTATCATTGATAAATGGGCAACCAAAATGACATGGGTTGCACAGAAATGCACATGTATAAATAATAAAATATTTTTGAGCCTTGAAAAATAGGATATTGACACATGCATAAAAGGAGTCATGGAACTGAGGTCATATACTATACATCTCTTTTTGAAAAAACGACCAAAAAAAAGGCACATTTACATGAGCTGTTTCCAAGTTTGTAAATAGTATAGAATACGGTATTGTCTACTATTGAGCATGGGCTTTTATCAGAATTAAGTTTGAGAATTCTTTGTATTAATCATTGCATGATTCCATTCATACACTAAAACTCACTGAATTATAGATATTCAATGGATATAGCATTTAATTTCATGGTATTTTAACTATATCTCAACAAGGCTGTTATTAATAATAATGATAGTGAACCTAGACCCTAAATACAAGTAGAACAACATCATCAACAACAACAACAAAAACAAAAACTGCTGGTACAAAACGGGGAGTTTCAGGATACCTCCAGACTGGAGGCTGTGACAGTGGGGATGGATTCCATGAACACATGACAGAAGGGGACTTAAGCTAAGAAGAACAGTTTCATTAATTGTTAATGTAGAGGTCCCAGAAGGGAACAGGCTACAGGGTTGAGGAACACCTGCTGTAAGAGGGATCAGGGAAGACTTGCTGCCCATTGCCCAGAATGCCAAGTAAATTCACTGCTCTCTGTGTAAGTAGCATGCTGGGGAGCAGAGGAGGGTCAGAGGTCTCATCATAGGAATAGATCTGGCAAGAAATTCAAATGCTTAAGTTATGAAGATTAAATTCTGAAACACTGAGGTTTTTCTCAAAGAAATCTGAATGCACCTGGAAGAGATTAAGTTTTAAGACAGAAGGGACTAAATCATCATAAATGCTTGAGATTAATGTTCCTTTTCGCACTGTTATAGAAATGGTTGTTCTAAGCCATTGAGTTCAAGTAGAGAAAAATAAAGAAAACTGCATTCCCTCATCATGGCGTCAGAATGAGCAAACCTTTAACTTCTGATTCATGCAGGAAACAGGGTGCTCAAGGAATGATCATGAAGTGCCTTTCTTGTGGATAAGCCAGCAGTCAAATATAATTTGTGGGATAACAAAAAGCAAAAGGCAGAAAGCATGCTTGGGACTGAGTTGGCACTACTACGGTGCCTCTAACTTTCAATTACAATTCTGAATATCTTTGGGGGAATTAACTGGCATAGCCGTTTAGGAAATATAATGAAATAACTAGTAGTTCGTGCTAGCTCTGAATCACTGACTGTTGACTCTTGAAATGTCTGCCACATCTTAGCTCCGTTCATTTGGGCATTGTCTCTGAAGAGATGATGTTCTCTCTTTCCTTGATTAGGAAGCTAGACTAAGAACAGCCAGACATAATGTACAATTACCTGTGAGGTGAATCCAACTCTTATTTCTGCAGGCACATGGTACAATAAGTTCAGGATTAGTCAAATCACCGTGACAGCTCACACAGTAATGGAAGGCTCTGGACAAAGAAAAGCAAATCAAGAATGACTTATGTGAGACTTAACGGTGCAGACATGCAGTGCTGACTCAGTCTGCCTCCCATGAAGTTTTATTTGCTTTAGTGCTCCCTCCTCCCCACAAAGTAATCAGAAATTACCTTTTGACTTCTTTTGGAGATTCAGCAATAAAGAAGCCTAGTGTATTCTTACGCAGCCTAACTTGTGCAGGGGGATTTAGCATCAAACCACTGGAAATGAAAAATAAAAACACGCAGTAATTTCCCCCTTTGAAGTTCTGTGACAATAGTAGATATTTCATTCTATCATCACCTGTGGATTCTCTAGGTGGCTGAGTTAATAGAATTCAATCTCATTTTACTATCAGACATGGTGGGAAAATGTTCATCTACTTGTGTTTGATTCTTTGTTTGATTACTGCTGAATGTGTCAGAGACAGTCAGGTAACAACCTGGCTGCTCAGCTGCCTACACAGCTAAGAGGAGTGGCTGGTGGTTCCTGCCTGGATGGTGTCATGAGGTGGTCCAATCAATCCAGGTGAATCCTGCCTTAATAATTTAGGCTATCAAATGTCAAGTAATCCAAGACCATACTGTTCTCATTCTTATGGTCACATGCCTACTGCTTAGTAATAAGTTTTATCTAATTATCCAGATGAATTCCAAGTGTGTTTTGCTTACTATGTAGGGTTTGGAAATGTACATTTCTCCTGACATTGATATTGTTGATTTTTAAGCCTATTTTTTATTTCTGCATTAAGCATATTTTTTGTTCGTTTTCTTATGAATTCTGCGCTTGAAAAGGCAGTCCAATAAATTTCTATTCTTGTTTCTCTTTGATGTAGGTCTCTACTATAACTATGACTTTTTGCATGACCTACATTTCTCCTTGTTTATCAAAGTCTCCCCTTATTTCCTTCTGCTCACATTTCCATTGGGATGAGGCCTCATTTCCTTTTTTTTTTTTTTTTTGGCTTGTTTGTTTTTGTGCCTGATGACAGTACCTTCTAAAAGTCACTCCTTTTTATATTCACATTGGTGAGGTTTAGTCTTCATTTGGCAATTTTCCATTTGCTCTGATGTCAGGATACCCCAAAGTCATCTTCGAATGTTAATAAACCGTTACAGAAATAAAAGAGTTGGCACAATAAAAACCCTTCAGTCCTGGGCCAAAGAGCTGGAGGGGAATGAATGGCAGTGTTCAGGGACCTGGTTACCTACAGCAATGGATGGCATTTCTTGAGTGTTCATTGACTGGTGTGAATGAGTGCAATGCTTGTATTTTTCTTTGAAATGAAAAGGAGGGGGACCTTTTGACCCTTTAACTGTCTTCGGTTGGTGTTCACTAACCAGCAAGCATAGACTTTGTTGTGTTCTGCTTTGTCTTTTAGAAGGGTGTGGATTGTTCTCAGAACTTATGTTACAAATGTAGCTATGAGGATATTTGAGAGAAGATACAAAATTCTTTTGAGGATTATCTCAGATTGGTATTATTCCTCAGCAGTCTCCTTCAGACATCACAGCCAGCCTCTCTGAGAACTGGTTTGCCACCAGAACAAACTCAGAATGTTCTCCAGCTGAGGTCAGATTCAGCTGCTCCCCTTAGCGGGTGATGCATAATTGCCCAAGATCATTCTTCAGGTTCCTTCAGGACTTCTGTAAATCTTAGCCTATTAAAGTGGCTCTGAAAAAGGGAGATTATCAGATTTCTATCCATATATAGGGATTGTGGTTATTTTAGAAGCAATGTGCTCTGAAGCATGGCCCACAGAGATAGACTGAGTGTACAATGTATTGCTGCCCCTTGGGGATCTTGGGAACTCAAGAAACTCTGATGCTGCTGGGCCTCAGTTTCCTTCTCCACACAATTTGACTGGTGATTGTTACCATCTCGTAGTGCTGCTGTAGGCTTCAAGAGTCTGTGTACGTACAGTGCCTGGAACAGTCTTGTCCATGAAACAATCTTCTGAAAAACTGCTGCCAGTGTCTTTGAAAAATCAGTCTCTTAGAAAGGTGTGAGTCCTCAAAGGGAAACCAAAGCTAAAGCTATGTTCCAGCTGGCTCCCTTTGGTGACAGACAAGTGCCATGTGTGAACAGCACCAAGACCACTTGAATCAATGCAAAATTTAGTGGCTTAATAAATGTTCATTTTCTGGTCTATCATGTCTTAACAGTCACCTTAATACAATTTATAGAAATCTAGTGGCTTAACCCTGGGAAGATATAAACAAACATGTGACCCAGTAGTTTACATGCCAGTGAAAACCTGAATACATATCATAAAGACTTAAGAAGAAATTTCTGGGCTCCATTTTAGGAAATTTAGATCTTGTCAAGTTTGAAATGAATTTTTAGAAACTATGCATCTTTGAAAGTTTATAAATAAGTTCATTTAGAACCCCAGGATGATGATGGCAAAAGATGCTACTGAAATTTGAGCAAGATGTAAGTCAATCTGAGACCCAACCTGGCTAGCTTACAGCTGTAGGTCTACACTTTGCATACGACATATTTATAGAACAAAGTCCATTTGTGCAGATAACTATATGCATAGGTTTAGGCTGTGAGATATTCTTAAACATGGCAGAATTGTTAAACAGAATTTTACCAAGTAATACCCCTTGCTAGTGTCTCCTTAATGACTTTAAACAGTAATCTATTGACTTTTTTTTGCTATCCAGTTTTTTTCTAGATCTTCTGTATCCAAACAGGACTTTAATTCTTTCAATTTTTTCACATAAAATTATTCCTTCATGCTCTATCTAACATCTTACAATACTGCACACATTTTAATGGTTCTCTACAATTCTAGAGTTTCCAGGGATTCCAATTTTATAGCTGGAAAGGATTTTAGAGATTAATTTAATCAACTTCACTTAAGCCACAAGGCTGGCAAATCAGAATCAAAATCTGCATCAAACATGTTGATTCCAGTTTATAACTTGAGTTAGTTTTCTACTAAGGAACACAGATGAGCCAGTGTAATAACAGTCTTTCTTGCTCCCCATCACATTTGGGTCTCTACTTTTTCTTTTTTTCTTTCTTTTTTTTTTTTTCACTGCATCTTTTGTCTCTATAGAAGATCACTGTAGCTCATTCATATTCTTTTGTTATGTTTCCCACCTGGCTATGCAGATTCCCTCTGTCCTGGATTTTTTTTTTTTTTTTGGTATGACACAAGTTACCATTCTATGACTTATGGATTCTCTGGAAAGGCTAATGTCCCATTAAGATTGCCTCTTTCTTTTATTCACTCTATCAATGGCCGACTTGATCCAGTGGGCCAATAAAACCTCCAATCTGAACAATTATGCATCTTATCAGAGGCTATTCTATTTCCTAGCTTCCTTTCAAGGCTGAGATTTATAAGATCTAATTATATTGTTAAGAAGAACAGATCTGAAAAGATCATGAGAGAGAACCAGGCTGGGACCACCTGAACAAGGGCAAAGGCATAGTGCTTACCCATTGGAGCTACTACTGTTCCAACCCCAGTCTTAGAGACAGCACTCAGGGCACTACAGTGGTGGGAGCTTAGCAACCTGGAGGCTGACTCCCAGCACATGGCAATGAGCCCAGCTCTAATTGAATCTTTTGAACAGTCTTAATCATGTTCTCCTTAGAAAGTAACTGTAGACATGAGAAGCCTTAATGGTACCAGTAAACACCGTGAAAGGCAGATCTGTTTTCAATGGCTATCAGCATGAGGTTTAACTTCACAAAGCAGAGCCTAGGGAGTAAGACAAGAAAGTGTGAGAATTAGAGGAAGGATTAGGGAGCTTGGTTTATCAGCATTTGAGCGCAACAGAGAGGAAATACGAGTGTGAGCAGAAGAGCAAGGGTCTCCCACAGCAGGAATTGGCACTGGGACCGGAAACCACCTGAGGCAACTGACAGAAGTAAGGGTGCCACAAACACTCAAAGCTGTCCATGATTTTAACTTCAGGGTTTATAACAGAGGCTGGCCTAGGGTGAGGCCTTGATGACCGGTGTGGGATGGAAACAGTTGTGTGAAAGAATAAGGAGAAGATATTTGACTTTAACCTACCGGGAAACATCAGGGAAACTCATTCCAGCAAAATCATCAGATAGACGTTGAGTTAGAATTTTGTTCTTCAGTCCATCCAAGAATTGTTTTTCCCAGGTCTGTTTAGGAATAACCTGAAATATATAACCCAGGCATACATAGCACGTTCACATGGATCTGGGATTCTGTCATTCAAGAGGAAATTTATGTGACATGGTAAGCTAGTCTCCTTGACACTTCCACTAGAAGTCAAATCTCATTTATTGGGGGAAGAATGCTTGCCTTCAGGCATTTCATTAGCTTGTTTTTGTAAAGCTTGTCCTAAGATTGGGACGTGGGGTTAGAGACAAGGTTTGATGTCAATGTACAAGGTTACCTTTTTGTTTTGCTCAACAAATAGAGATGTTAGAAAGGTGCACAAGCCAGGCACCAAACAGCCTTGGGCAAGAAATCCAAGCTTTAATTCAGCAAAGCAGATTATATTATCTCCCATGCTCCAGTCCCAACTGGGAATTTTCGGCAGATAGACCTGTTTTGTAGGAGAAAGTAGTTCAATCATTCAGAGTACAGATTTCCCAAGGAAGCTTATTTGCATGGATGCTGTTTTCTTTCATTTAATTACTTGATACCACTATCCCTTACCATGGTTGGGATAATGTTTTGCCCAGGACAATGGAGGTGATAAGAACAAATGCAATGCTACAATTACAACATTAGGTCAAATGGCTTAGATTTCTAATTCTGTTCCCAATGTATCCACCAAGTGATTAACATTCTCAGTGAGGCTCCAAATTTCATGTCCAGTTGGCAGAAACTTTTTATTTGTAGATTCTTTACCTAGTAATCAGGTTCATGGCAATTTAAAGACTCAATGAGAAATGGACTGAAAATTCTCATATATCCTAATACCTTGTTATGAGACTGAAGAATCTGTATGATGATTCTGGTCTTAGGGTAGTAGTTCTTGACAGAGAGAACCCTGCACAAATAAAAAAATGTGCTCATCAGCAATACACATGAAGCCAAGTGTCTGTATTATTCAATTTAGAGTTCAATTGGAGTGTGGGTAAATCTAGGAAAACTTATCATATTACAAAGTTCATTGCTATGCTGGTTTCTAAAAATAGTCTGTTAAACAACATACTCAGTGGGGTGCTACTGGTTCAGTGACTTCCTAAACCAAATCACCTGAAAAAGTCAGCTATTGATATTCAAAAAGTAAAGGCCAGCTCTTGAAGAAGAGATAAACAGTTTCACACTTTCTAGATTTGTGCTGAAATGCAAATACAAGAATTACAGAAAACAATGGAGATTTTACTGTTTTATCTAACATCAACTAGGTCACAGGCTATGTAATTGAATTTTCTCATTTTAGAAATCAAGAAATAAGATCTATGCCAACTTTACTGTTTAGGCATGATATAATTTTTTAACTGTCTCTTGCTGCTTGCTGGATAATCCTCAGCTACATGAACTTGTGTTTTCCTAGGAACCAGAAGTTCATCTGGATTGGGTGTTGTGCTACCATCATCAAAACCATCATTAACTATCACTTTAAATCAAGTTACTGCTCAGAGATAGTTCACAACTGAGGTCATTGATACTAACTGTATTCATTGTGTCATACTGAACTTCACATGATATTTCATTGTACTGGTGAAAAATAATCTCAATAAATTTGTGCTAGTGAGAGTTCTCAATTGACACTTTTTTTGAGGAGGAGAGTACCTTAACTATATTCATTATCCTAGCCAAGCAGTAATCAGTTGTTGGTATGATTGATTTTTTTAGAATTCTGATAGTTTTGAGGCACCTCATGAAAGAAATGGACTTTAAAAAGTAATGCAAATCTTTCATGAATTTTTGAAGACACCTTGTACTAGCCTCATGAAACTTCTGAGTCATACATAAAGCATCATGTACACACTCCTTGCACTCTGCTTCGCACCTCTTTGGAGCTGTTTGCATAGTTGGTAGGAGATTAAGGCAAAAAAAAAAAGATGCGAAGTTGTGGAAAATGATGAACCCCATGTTGCAGCAGACAACATGCGCTGCACTTGATTCTGTTTCAGAGGAAGTAGAGTAAGCGATAACCCAGCCAACACAATGCCGAATCTTTACCTCATGATGTTGGAAGTATCTTCAGCATGCGAATCGCTGCACAGAGGGTTGGCTAGAATCAGGCATGCCTCTGCAGATTCCACCTGTGTTTCAAGATGAAACAGAAGCCATCTTGTTAATCACACGAAAAATGCACTAACATTCCTTTTGGGGATCTTGAATGGTTTCATCGCTGTATGGCCAACAAGAACAGGAATGCTTTGAGAAGCAGCTTTTACATTAATTCTTAGTCCAGTGAGGATTGCAGCTGATGGACCAGAGCACAGGTCCCTAAGGTAAGACGCAAGATTATTTTTTAGTGGGTCAAGTACCAAGTCACACTTTTCTTACTACCTATCACCCTCTTTAAATGGCAAATGATGAGCAATAAGAGCATTGGAATGAAACTGCCTGTATTTTCGCCTTTTGTAGGACATGGGAGCTGGTGCAGCCCCAAGGAAGTGGTCCTTCACATTTCTGGATTTTGACTCTGATAGTGCTAAGAGGCTATGGGTGGGTATTCCAGCACAAAGCAGTGAGAAAGAGAAAATCTGCTGAGTCTGTCATCTTCTGCTTCAGTTCTTCGTATTGGATCTCTAGGTCTCAACTTCCAACTAAAATCTCAGGGTTTATTGAGTCCTTAAAATTTAGAACATGACAGGAAGCTGGCTTAAACCTTCAACAAAAACTCTCTAGAGAGCATTGGCTTATCATTTTAATCTCCAACCTTGCTAGGATTTCTGCTATGTTCCCTCCGGTTTCTCCTAGTAGAAGCCACTTCAGCATGTTTTAGGAAGAGACATTGGGCAAAGCTGATGAGCTTTGCTGCTAAAAACTCTATTTGGGAGCAAGATCAAATACTCTTTTGCTTGCCAAAAATGTTTTCTATTTCTTACAGTGAGAAAACTACCCTATGTAAATAGAGAACTTGATAAAAGGAACAATGTATACATGTGTCAGAAGTATTGTGGTGTACTTGATAGTTATCATAGGAGGTTGGGAGTTTAATCCATAACTTTCTGAGAAGTTACTGAAGTGAAAGGGGTCAATACTCCCATCCTGCATACTCCCTCCCCCAATCAAAGAATCTAGAACAAGACCAGCAGGTGGAAGATATTCCTCTCTAATTCTCCAGCTCTCTGTATCTCTTGCCTTTCAAATAAAAGCAAAATTACATTTGTTAAAAAAGTCTTTCAAAAGAATCATAGATTTATCATTTTAGGTCTGTTTTTTAAAAAGATTTCTTTTTATTTTAAAGATGAATTTGCACAGAGAGAGACACAGAAAAGGTCTTCTATCTACTCGTTCACTTCCCAAAATGCCTATAGAGCCCAGAGCTTAGCTGATACGAAGCTGGAGATCATAAGTTTCTTCCAAGAATCCCACATGGTAGGGGGATTCAAGGCCTTTTTTAGAGCCACCCTCTACTATTTTCCCAGGCCATAAGCAAAGACTTGCACTGGCAGTACAACATCTGGGACACAAACCAGTGCTTACACAGAATGCCAGAGCCATAGGGCAGAGGATCAGCTTGCACTACCATCATATATGCCCCAATCTTAAGTCTTGTGGCCCAGAGAGACTGCATGGAGAATGACAACTAGGCCTTACCGCAACACGCTTCAAGTCCTTCCACTTCATGGCAGATCCACAGATAAAAGTTGTGTAGGCCAAATTACACTTAAATATGGTTTCCAGTTCGAAGGAAGGAGGGGTCCTGGCAAAGGAGTGCAGTGGTAAACATGTAAAAGAAAATGGTGTCTCTTATTCAGAGTTTCTATACTTCATTGGTGCAATGAGTAAGATGCTCTTAATGATGGAGCAAGGAATGAAGCCTCAGCCAGGCAGCTCACAGACAGAAAACAGAGCCAGTTCCCTTAGGCACATGCTGTTGGGTTTCAGTACATCAGCCCAATCTGTGCCAGGTACTGTACCACACCTTACCCTCTGCATTTCTCTCCACCCACCTAGCTCCCAGGCAGAAAAAGTCCACTGAGATTTGAAATGCCCCTGAAAAGCTGCCTCAGCTCCGCCTGCTCCCTCACCCCTCCAAATACCTCCAAATACTTGGAGACCTTTAAACTATCAACAGCCCAGTCTGTGGAAGGACTGGGTACCTGCCAAGTGTCTGCTCCAACTTGCATACTTGAAGTTGGCTATTGCTGCTGAATTTATTAATCTTTAATAAATTTGTCTAGAGTTCCTACTCCACCACCTTCTCTGTTTTGCATCTAATTTCAAACACTAAACAGTCCCTAATGACTACCATGCTTCAGGAAATATCTGTCCTCTCATACTAATCTAAAGAATTAGGCAATATTGATAACAATGACCCAATTCCATCCATACACATGTAATTGATGCATTATCAAATTTACACATACTAATGAAATGGATGCTAATTTAAAATCAAAAAGGAATTACTGTGAATGAAGAAGTTCACTAAATAATACAAATATTTGAATTAATTAAAAACATTACATTTTAAAGCAACAATGAATGGAATAAAAGAGCTTGCAACAATATTAACAAAAATGGGCACAACTAGAAGGAGAAATTCATGAATTGCCTACTGTGAAGAGAAACATCAATACATGTCTCCATTTTTAATACACTAAACAGAAGAAATCAGGAATTGGAACATATATTCATCATTTCATATGCAGAAATTCTTCAGTCAACATTAAAATATCAGGTCTTCTCAACAGCAAAGAGATGTTTACCAAGGTGATAATTAACTTAACCAAGAAGGAAAGCCTCAGCACACTACAAAAGATATTGTATACATCATCATTTTGAATACAACATAATAAAGTTAGAAGTTAATAACCAAGAGGTAACTAAAAATATTTCTCACATTTAGGAATGATAAAAGCTACATACTTAAAAATGTTGTAGACAAAGAAGAAATCAAAAATAATTCTTCCACTTACAATTTGGAAATAAATTACTTGGAAAATACTACATATATCTTTGGATATAATAACAACAGTGTTTGAGTGGAATTTATAGTTTTAGACAATAATATTTGAATAAAACCAAAGAAATAAGTTGAGTTCTGAATGTAGGGCAGTCTCACTGGAGTTAGGTGGTACCTCAATGTGGTTTTCATTTGTAACTCCCTGATGGCTAGGAAGCCTGAGCATCTTTTCATATGTCTGTTAGCCATTTGAATCTGCTCTTTTGCAAAATGTCTGTTTATTTCCTTTGCCCATATTTTAATAGTTTTTTTTTTTAAACTGTCCCTGTATTTCTGACACTCTTTGTAAATCCTGGATATTACTCCCCTATCATCTGTGTAGTGTGCAAACATTTTCTCCCATTCTCTTGGATTTTCTTCACTTTATTGATCATTTCCTTTGCTGTACAGAAGCTCCTTATTTGATGTAGTCCCATTTGTTCATTTTGGCTTTGTTTGCCTGTGCTTTTGGCATCTTTTTAAAGAAGTCTTGCACTGTTCCTATATCTTGGAGTGTGCCTACTCTGTTTCCCTTTAATAGTTTGATGGTTTCTGGGTGTAGATTTAGGTCCTTGATCCATTTTGAGCTGATTTTCGTATAATGTGACTGGTGTGAGTCTTGCTTCTTAATTCTGCCAGGTGCTATCCAGTTGTACCAACAGCATTTGTTGAAGAGACCAGGCGTTTTGCCTGGCTTGTTTTCAGTTTTCTTGTCAAAGAATAGTTGGCTACACATGTGCGGGCTCCCTTGTAGTGTTTCTATCCTGTTCCATTGATCTTCTCTGTTTCTCAGCCAGTACCAGACTGTTTTGAGAACCACTTCTCTCTATTATGTCTTGAGGTCTGGAATTGTGATTCGTCTAGCTTGATTTCTATTTTTCAGGATAGCTTTGGCTATTCGTGGTCTTTTGTGATTCCAGATGAACTTTTGTATCATCTTTTCTATTTCTAAGAAGGATGATGTTGGGATTTTGATTGGGATTGCATTAAATCTATATATTGCTTTTGGTAGTATGGTCACAACACCTGATGGCATGGATGTGGGGAGAAAGGTGTCTTCCTTCACTGCTGGTGGGAGTGTAGGCTAATACAACCACTGTGGAAATCAGTATGGAGAGTGCCTGGAGAATTGCAAATAAATCTGCCTTATGGGCCAGCTATCCCACTCCTAGAAATATACCCAAAAGAAATGAAAACTGTTTATGAGAAAGGTATCTGTACGCTTATATTTATCAGCAGCACAATCTATGATAGCAAAGTGATCAAAACAATCCAGATGCCCATCCAAAGAGGAGTGGTTAAAAAAACTGTGGTACAACTACTCCATTGAATGTTATTCAGCTATTGAGAAGAATGAAAGCATACTATTTACAAATAGGTGGTCCCAACTGGAGACTCTTATGCTCAGTGAAATGAGTCAATCACAAGAGAATAAATACCATATGTTCTCTCTATGATAAGGAAACCAGCATGGAATGTGTAACTTCAATCATCTGATCCATACTGTTTTTTTTTTTTCCTGCATCCCATGTGTTTTAACGTTTTTTATTTCAGGTTTTTTTTACCCAAATACTTTCTCTTTTCTTGTTGAATTCATTGCTGGCTCATGGATTACACAGTGGCATCATTTTTCCCAAGAGAATTTTGTATTTCCTTTTTTGTCACCCATGAGTTGGTTAGTCAATGGCATGTGTTTTCATGGTGCTGTAATTTGATGTTGTTGTTGTCACTGTTGCTGTTGAGGCTGTTGTTCTAACTCATACTAGTTGTTTACCTTATTTCATGGCTTCTCAATTATGAAAATGTATAATGATGGAGTCCTGGGGTCTAACATATCCAGATGTGGGGGTATAATGCAACATGCATTCCTGCTTCCAGACAAAAAAAAATTCCCAATGAAACTGTTGGACATGTGTAGACAATGGGATGCTGGACTGTCTGACTTCCTCTGTACCATCAATGTTGGGGTACACTTAAATAAAAAACTGAAGGAATTACGATTTCTTTGAAGGACTACACTACTGTAGGAAAATGGAGAAAATCTGATGAGGTGCAGAAGTTTGGGATAAAACCCAGTCTATACAAAATTATACTACATAATTCAAAAATTCAAAATTAAAAATAATATAAAAATGCAAAGAAATAAGCAGATGATAATAAAAACAGGGTATGAGAAAATGAAAAAGAGAAACAAAAGAACAGAAGTGATAAGAGGGCAAAACCTGGGTCCTTGCAAAATAACCTAATATTATAGGTAAACTTGTACTAAAACTGATGGAGAAAAAAATAAAGATAAAAAGGCTGTACACTGAATGAAGAGTGTCTTCCCTCTTTATTCAGGCATTTTAAAATCATTTGTACTATTTTCCATGATATAGTTTTGTAGGTATAGAGATTCCCCTCTTACTTCCCTTTTCTTTCTCCCTGTAGTCCCCTCCCACCATTTCTTCTCATATTATTATATGATAATGTTTATATAGAATACTATTATTGCATAATAATATGTGTATATATATCCATATATTCTATATATAATATGTACTATATTAGTTTAGTAAGTTATAAATTTAAAATTTTGCTATCTAAGTGCATTATAACATTGTAGGCTTGGGCAATGGTAGAAAAATCTATTATCTAATTGTCAAGGTATATTTAACAGTTTAGTTACACCAGCAAATGTGTGTACTACTATATATTTTCACTTCCTTGTATGCTAGTTTCTATCATATAGTTCCTCTATGAGAATATATTTATATACTTGTTCACCTATATATCTATTTGTTTTGAATTTTGCATGAATGCCATTTTATATTTGTCCTTTTGTGACTGGCTTATTTAAACATAATAGTCTCTAGTTGGGACCATTTTATTGGAAATAGAATTTCACTCTTTTTCATGGCCGACTGGTAGTTCATGGAGCAGATGTATGACAATTTCTTTATCCAATCCTCTTTTGACGGACGTTTGATTCTGTTTCTTGGTATTGTCAACAGCACTGTAGAGAATATGTGCCAATGCAAGTATCTCTTCAGCATATAAATTTCACACACTTTGGACCACAGTAGTGACATAGCTGAGTTATATGATTCTGTTTTAATTTTTTAGGAATTGCCATGCTAGATAAATTATCATAATAGATGCAATGATTTACATTCTGGCCCACACTACCAGCAGTTCGCATTTTCTGCATATCATCACTGAATTTTGTTATCCTTTGTCTTCTTGCTAGCTAGCTGCCATTCTAACTGAGATGAATAATAGCTTCTTTGTGATTTTTATTTGCATTTGTGGTTCCAGTTTTGTGATTCCTTTTGTTAATCATTTATTCATTAATCTGTAGAAATAAAAGACCAAACAAAATTTAGGGAACCACTAGTCCTGACGTGTTTAACAAGGTGGTGACAACCAAGACAGCAGGCAGTAAATGGTTTAATTTCCTCTTAGATTTATCGTTTATTTTACATGAAAATCAGAGTTTCAAGGAGGGAGAGGCAGAGACACAAAGAGAGATGTTCCATCTGCTTAATAACTCCTTAAATGGTCACAACAGCCAGTGCTGAGCCAGGAGTGAGGAGCCAAGCATTTCCTCCAGGTCTCCCACATGGGTGTAAGGACTCAAAGCCATCCTTTACTATTTTCCCAGGCAATGTGCAGGGTGTTGGAGTAGAAGTAGTGCAGTGAGGATCTGAATCAATGTCCATTTGAGATGCCAGCACCACAGTGGAAGATTACCTTGCTACACCACCGCACCAGCTCAAGTGGTTGATTTGCTTATATGGTAGTTCATTACTGCAGAAACTGAACATGGGAGCTTTCATACCTGTAAGGGCTGATCAAACTGATAACACTGTGACTAGTGCATATTTTATTGGTTAAAATGAGTCAAGAGTCAACAGAGTGGAGAAGAGTCATCATGTTGCTAGGATCTGTCTGTCAAACACATCCATCCCAGTCTTGTTCAAGGTACTTTCTCCCCTTGGAGTCTCACCTCTTTGGCATCAGCTGAAAATCCTAGATTTTGTTGGTGAAAATCCTGGATGGGGTGATAAGGCAACTGCTCTCCCTGTCTGAATCCCTTGGGTTGGGATAGGCTACATTCTCCTCCTCAGCATCCAGCAAACCCTGAAAGGCTAAAGGACAGGACAGCCAACACTGGAAGCAATTTGCACTCCAAATTGACAGGAGTAACAGCACTGAAGGCTTGTTGAAGGCATTACAATTATCTGTGAAGCTTATTTAGGCTCCTTTCACGACACACAACTCATTTCCCTGAACAGAATACCATATTTTGAGAATCTCGGGCTTCTGGAAAGGTCTTTGCGCATACTTGAAACCCTTTCACCTGACTGAGCATTCTAACTCGGCATCCTAAATCATACAAACGTGCAACACTTATCCTTACAGTTGTGTTCTCGACCGTGTCTGGGCCCCGAAGATCCTATCTTACTCATATTATAGGTTAGATTCGATTTTCCTGTGATTTCACGCTTTTTCTGTGAGTGGAGCCACATTCTAGGCTTTCAACATTTGAAGTTCTGCTTGAAAACCAAAGAATTTCTCCTTTTGGCTCAACTTTCTTATAGTATCTTGTCATCAATGATGACATTCTTTTGGGAAATTTTATTATCCACCTTCATAATTTCCTTGGTTATATTTTCTATGTCTCAGGTTGTTGCCACTGACAGTGCTACCAATATTCTGCTATGGTAACGTGAATAGCTTTCCTTTCAATTAACCATTTCTTCGCTGCATTTCCAGCCTTTGTCAACAGTCTCCTTCAAATTCCAGAGCCTGTATCCACTGCCATGTCATAGGAAAAGGTTACATGCTGAAATTTAGGTTGACATAACCACTTTTTGTATCAGGTGTCCATTTTAGTAAAGCAAACCATTCTACTGTTTATTAGCTTAAGCAACACAATCTTCCTACTTTTGTAGCTTGAATGGTGTCAGACATTTAATTTCTTCTGCTCAGTATAACATTGGCTAGGTGGGGCTGCGCATCTGAGGGCTTGACTGAGACCTAGAATATCCAAAATGACTGCACATGTGACTGCTGTTGCAGGTGGGTGAGCTGATCGGTGGTTGGACATTCTCTCCATGATGGCTCAGGATACTGTGTGAAAGTTGAAAACACCCTCCTCTGAAGGGCTAGTCTGGATGTGGCAAACTGAGCCTCTACATCCTCTTTATCAACACAAGTCACTGCAAGGCAAGACTCAAGGAGAGTGGTAGCATGATTACACAGCAGAAAAAGGAAATGCTAGCAGTTGTATTTATTAAAGGAAAATCAGCTGCAGAGTCAAAGGGTAATGACTATATAAAAGGGAATGGAGCAGAATAATGAGATAGAAGAAAGTCAAGGATACCTATTTAGACAAGATGGATGGGAAGGTCTCTGGGGGTATTAAACGATGGGAATAGATCTAGGAACCAAAAGCACAAACCAACGAGAAGGGATTTTTGTTTGTTTGTTTTTTCCCAGTAATCCACAGGAGACACGGTTTAACTAAATGGGATCATCATAGTGGGAAAAGGTACCAAAAGCAGAATTCGGGTTTTGTTATGAAACTAAGTGGATGAGACTGATACAAGTCTACAGGGAATGAAAGGAGGAGGGATTGCCAGGAAAATGCCTGTCTCACTGTTTCCAGATGCTGCACTAGTCCTATCCCATTTCCCAGATGGAAGACTCTGTTCACATTCCTTAACTCTTTGAATGATAATTTATTATTCATTTTCTCCACTTCTAAAGCAGAGTGTGAGAAAGAGACAGAAAGATAGCAACACACACAGAGAGGAAGAGCTTCTATCTGCAGACAAACTCCCCAGATGCCTGCACTAGCCAAGGCTGGGCCAGGCAGAAGCCAGAACCATCCAGGAATTCCTTGCAGATCTCCCAAAGAGGTGGCAGGTACACAAGTACTTGATCCATCATCCTTTGCCTTGACTATGTGGTAACTGGGGGCTGGATTGCAGGTGGAGCAACTGCAACAAAGGAGTCATGTGCTTTAAACAATAGCTTAACCTGCTGAGCTACACTGGCCACCTTGCTTTCCACATTTAAGCTTTGCCTGTTTTTTCTCATGAGGTAGAAAATGGAGTAAAACATGAGCTTGCTTTGGAATGGGTTTTTTTTTTGAAAAAAATTTTTTTTGAAATTTTTTTAATAAAAATTGTTTTTGAACATTTAAAAAAAATTTTTTTTATTGGAAAGGCAGATGTACAGAGAGGAGGAGAGGCAGAGAAGAAGATCTGTCCGATGGTTCACTCCCCAAGCGGCCACAACTGCTGGAGCTGAGCCAATCCGAAGCCAGGAGCAAGGAGCCAGGAGCTTTTTCCAGGTCTCCCACGCAGGTGCAGGGTCCCAAAGCTTTGGGCCATCCTCCACTGCTTTCCCAGGCCACAGGCAGGGAGCTGGATGGGAAGTGGGGTCACCAGGATTAGAACTGATGCCTGTATGGTATCCAGGAGCATTCAAGGCAAGAACTTCAACCTTTCACTATCATGCTGGGCCCTTCTTCACTTCTTAATCCAGCTTTCTGCTTACTTCCTGAAAAGAAGTGAGGGATGATGCAGGTCTTTGGGCCCCAACACCCACATGAGAGACCTAAAAGAAGTCCCGGGCTTCTGGATTTGGATCAGCTCAGCTCAAGCCATTACAGCCGTTTTGGGGGTGAACCAGCAGGTAAAAGATCTATTTCTCTGTCTTTCCCTTTTTCTGTAACTCTGCACTGAAAATAAGTATCTATCGTAAAGTCAGATTTACAGAGAGAACAAAAGACAGAGAGAGAGCTCTTCCAGCTACTGGTTTACTCTCCAGGTGGCTACAATGGCCAGAGTTAAGTGGATCCCAAGCCAGGAGCCAGGAGCCTCTTCCATTTTCTCATAGGTGAAGGGTCCCAAGGCTTTGAGCCATCCTTGACTGCTTTCCCAGGCAGCAAGTAGGGAGCTGGAAGGGAAATGGAGCATCTGGGGCATGATCCAGTGCCTATATGGGATTCTGAAGATGCCTCTAAAATTTGCATTGTTTATAAAACTTTATTTATTACCTTGATAAGTATGAACAATAATCCACAGTAGCCCATAGAGATGTAGTATTCAATAAAATCTTTCATGTTTCAAATTCCTATTAATTCAATTTTTCAGCACCTGGATTATAAGTATGAGTAAGTTTTAGTACTTTCAATTTTTACTTTTTTCCTCTTAGTTAATGATGAAAAGAATGCACAAATTGCTCAAAAGACAGTGACATGCTAAAGAAACAAAACCACTGGCTATTCACTTGCAGCATTATAAAGTAGGTGAAAATGGATCTCACATTTATAGGAATTTAGCTTTATGGTGTATCAGACATCTCATGTGTGAAAGTACTGACTGATCAACCAAAAAAAAAAAAAAACTGTGAAGGTTAAGGTG
Organism: Ochotona curzoniae; assembly: GCF_017591425.1. Classification (NCBI taxonomy): domain Eukaryota; kingdom Metazoa; phylum Chordata; class Mammalia; order Lagomorpha; family Ochotonidae; genus Ochotona; species Ochotona curzoniae. Next base: position 19,628 of record NW_024464962.1, on the reverse strand, counting down.
ACCCCACACACAACATCCTATATAAGATCGAAATATCGGGCCCGGCACGATGGCATAGTGGTTAAGGTCCTTGCCTTACATGCTCGGGATCCCATATGGGCACTAGTTCTAATCCCGGAAGACCCGCTTCCCATCCAGCTCCAAGCTTGTGGCCTGGGAAAGCAGTTGAGGATGGCCCAAAGCTTTGGGACCCTGCACCTGCTTGGGAGGCCTAGAAGAGGCTCCTGGCTTGGGACTGGCTCAGCTCCAGCAGTTGTGGCCACTTGGGCAGTGAACCATTGGGCAGATCTTCTCTGCCTCTCCTCCTCTCTGTATATCCACCTTTCCAAAAAAAAAATTAAATCTTTTAAAAAAAATCAAAATATCACTTCAAATCTGGCTCACTGACAAGGGTCCTTCAAAAAGTCTATGGAAATGGAATTAAAGGTTAAGCTTATTTTTGTGTGAAAAGTTTTGAAATTCATGTCCACATTTTTTGTAACATACATTTTCCATGAAGAGTTGAAGAGTCCTATATTTAGTGAATGATGTTTGGGTGACTGACTCTTCAACTTGAGAAAAAGAACGGACTTAATTCTAGACACAGTGAACAAAATAAACTTTCATGAGCGTAAATACTAAAATTACAACAAAAATTCAGAAACGCTAGAAAAACATTCACTAAAATGAAGAACAAAGAGAGCTGAGGATGACAGAAAAGCAAGAAAAAAAAGTGATGGATTGGAGCATATGAAAATCACATGCTTCTGCATTAAAACAAAAGTGTAAATAAATCAGAAGGTAAAAGAAGCATCAAAATAGACACAATCTATGAAAAAAAATTAACATGAAAACATATTGATCTCAGATTAAGGTGTAAAATCACTCCATCTCACTAGAAACCAAAATTGAAAACTGTAACATAAAAGAAACAACTTTGCATATTTAAAGAGTAGTTAAATTTCTTTTTGCACTAAACATGTGTTCCCCAATATTTGACAAACAATATGATTTGAAACGCTAATAGAAAGGGAAAGTGCATGAATTGAAATCATGAGGAGTAATCCTCCATTTGGAGAACTGAATTTCACATTCTGAGAACCAACCAATGAAAATGATCAAATGCTCTAGGCTTGTGCCCACAACTATCATTGTGTATGATAAGAGCAGGAAGTTTAAAGGCAAAAGAGCGGGCGCTTCGTATTAGCATGCACACAGAAAAACGGCCGGAAGGAGACAGTCCGAGTATTTGCAGACATTACCGTAAGTCATGAGACTACCCCTCTCTGCTTTGTTCAGCTGTTGCTTGTTATCACTTTGTGAGTTTTCTATGAATGTGACATACGTCACCGTATTCCACTAAAGATACCCACATGCATGTCCAGTATTCACTGCAGCACTCACACATCACAACCTAGCCACACTTACTCTCCCAGGAAAACAATTTCTGTGTTGATCTCCCCTGAGTTGTGGCGAAGAAAATTCCTCAGGAAAGCCGTCACACTGTCTACAGTGATGTTTCCACAGACCACAATGTACCTAGGCAGCAAGAACAGGGGAGGGGGACCCTGTGAGGAGCAGAAGCACCTTGCTGTCAAGGTTTAGAGACAGTGAGCGAAGGTAAACTTTGTTGTCAATACAGCTGACACATGATTCACTCCAGATCTTAAAAAGAGAAGCAGGAACGACTGTCTTGCCAATGTACTAAAGGAATATCAGACTTCTGGAGTCTTCTAGTCCATCTTGAGTGCAATATGATCCCAAACATCTGAGTTGCAGATAGCTCTTCAGACATAAGGAGGGTAACCATTGTTTTAACTAAGTTCTTCCTAGTAGATGAAGGTGGTTCAAAATGTCCATGGAAAATAGAATGAAAAAGTCAAGTTTACATTGGTGCCGAAAGCATTGAAACTCCACGCATTATTTTTCCAACATCCAGATTTACCAAGGACTTTTTGAAGATGATGGCTCATTTGATGAACTAAGTGATAACTTGATCTGTAAGTAGGTTAAGCTTTTTTTATTTGTTTGTTTGTTTCCCTAAGTGGGAATGGAGATTTCCTCCACAGTCAGACCCTACAACTGAGGTAGTACCACCACATTCTAGGTTATTTCTGTTTGTGACTTTTTTTGTGCCTGAAATGATGTGGTAGTAGCAGAAAATTGAGTATATTGGAAAAGCATGTATAGCAGGTGCAGACATCTGTGCACACAGTCTGGTTAAGGAAAAGAGCTGTTGATTTTCTTAAGATTTTGACATGTCTTAATTTGTTTCACTGTTCTTCATGGTTTCATTCATTTCACTGTATTTTCTTTTCCTTTCTTCTTCATACTCCTCAGCCAATAGTGGTTTGAACTCTATAAAGAGACCACTGCAAGGGAGTTGTTTGTTTGTCTGTTTTTTTTTTTTTCCTAACAAGCACATAGCAACTGAATACACACAAAAACACACTGAATTTAATTGCTCCAACCTCTTCTTTCTATTACTTGGGAAAAAGAGCCACTGAAGCTGAGGTTACCTGCAGTCACAGAAGCATCGGGCCTCCTGGAAACCAACACCTGCATGGTCAAACGCAATGTCCCAGGAAATACTGCAGAATGGAGGGAGGAAAATGCTCCTCCCTCAAAAATGTATCTACCCATAGTGAGCTCCATAAATCTGGGGTGATGGGGAGGGTTTGCTAAGATAACAGAACAGAATTATTTAAAATGGGAAACTTGGGGAGTCAGTGCTGTGGCATAGCACATAAAGCTGCCACCCGCATTGTCAGCATGATAAAACTCCCTGCTAATATGCCTTGGAAAGCAGAGAAAGATGTCCCAAGTGTTCGGGGACTTGTACCCATGAAGGAAACCCGTAAGCTGTTCCTGACGCCTAACTTTGGCCTGGACAGTCTCTGACCATTTTGGTCATTTGGGGAGGGAACCAGTAGATGAAAGACTTTTCTCTCTGCATATATCCTTATCTCTCTGTGTAACTCAGCTTTTCAAATAGATATATAAATATATATAAATAAGTAAAATGTGAAACTTGGTTTTAATTTGATCCACTGTATAAAGTCAAGTGTTCATGAAAATGAGTAAAAAAAATCAGTAATGGATATGAGACTATAGTAGTGTGGAATGTAGAAATATGACCACAATTAATATTTTAGTGCTGGTAAATTACATCATATGCCACAATGGCTCATTTACTGCTCTTCTGAGTAGCTACATAGCAGTCTGCATTCAGTATCAAGTATCTCCACATGTTTTTTATTCCCACAGTGTTCTCTTTAGCAGAAAAGAACCTTGGCAAAATGGCTAAATTTTAACTTTGCAGGATATGGAATGAAAGCAGAAGCTTACTTTCATACAAAAATTTTAAAAGCCAAACACAGTTTTCTCAAAACATGTATTTTCCAAGAACTCTTTTTTGAAAATCTATTTTTATTGGAAAGGCAGATTTACAGAGTTGGGAAGACACTGAGAGAAAGAACTTCTATCCACTGGTTTACTCCCCAAGTAGCTGCAATGGCTGGAGCTGAACCCATCTAAATCCAGGGCCAGGATTATCTTCTGGTCTCCCACACAGGTGCAGGGTCTCAAGACTTTGGCTCAACCTTGACTGCTTTCTCAGACCAAAGCAAGGAGCTGGATGGGAAGTAGAGCAGCTGGGAGATGAAATGATGTCCATATGGGATTCCAGCAGATGCAAGGTGAGCATTTAGCCGCTACGCTGCCATGTCGGCCTCCCAAGAATGTTTTGAAGCTCCTTCATATGAATGAACTTCAAAGCATGTATGTTTTTTTCCACCAAATAAACCTCTCTTTTCAATTCATTTTCCACATTTGGTTTTATAACCAGACCAGCAGGCACAAGGTGTCTAGAACAGGATGTATGATAAACGAATATCTCAAACCGTGGAAATTACAACAGAAAGATTACTTACTTTTTTCCTTTTACCACTTCATAGGAGCCGGTGTAGTTTCTTGTTTTAGCCAAAAGTTCCAGCATTTCAGGGATGTAGTTTGCAACTAACACCTAAAATGGGCAGCCAAAAACCTTTGGTTTCATTATTTAGACAGATTCCCCAGAAGTCTATGACTATCAGGGAGATAGAAGGTATACACAATGTTCTTCCATAGAGAAGGGGCATGATGTTGAATTGCTGAGAAAAAAAGCGCTATTTTTTGTGATTTTACCCTTTGGATTTGGTTAAAATTTAATATCCAACAATTACAGCAAAGGGAGACAGTAAGGCAACTTCCCTGCTGGTTCTGCTCATCATCCTAACTTCTTTCCTTGCTTCACACTCTTTTGAGGCTTGAGAACAGTTAAGCACACGGGTGTGTGGCTTAGCGGTTTAAGCCGACACTTAGAGCAACCACATCTTATATTAGAGTATGGGTTAGAGTCCAGGTTAATGGGTTTCATGCTAAAGATGTAAATGATGACTCAGGTGCTGAGGCCCATGTAACTCATACTGGGAATTTCTATCAGCTTGAGTCTGGCCCAGCCATGGCAATTCTGGGCATTTAGGGAGTGAACCCTAGAACAAAAATCTCTCTCTTTCTGTCCTTCTCTATACTACAAACAGACAAACAAACAAACAAACAAATATTAAAAATTAGGTAATGATTGACATGAATAGAAAATATTATAGAGGTGGAGTGGCGAGAGTTTGAAGAAATTGAATTGGAAGTCTTAAAAAAAAAGACATTTGTTTTGGCTTTGCTATGCTGCTGGACAATGCAGAGTCTGCAGTCATTCAAAATTAAATGCTGTCATGCATAGTGAGGGCTTACTTGTCTGGCCTGGGAGGAACAGAACTTTCCTAAGATCAAATTTTAAAGAAATAACTACTGTAATCTGCTTAGCTAAAGAGGGAAGACAGGGTTGTGTGACCATGCAAGAGCCAGTAAAGGAAATCACCTCTCTTATCCACCATTATTCATCTCTTGCAACCAGGCAGTTACACCATGCGCCACTGACCTAGATGGCTTTGTTTCTCACCATTAACCAGGAAATTTTTTGTTTGTTTGTTTAGGTAGCTATATTGAAAACTTATTAAAAATATTCTTCACCAAGCTCCCTAGAGTGAAGAATATGATGAAGCCCCGTCCCAGGGAAGTCTTGACCACCACATCACCAAAGCCAACAGTTGAGGTTGTCGCCATCACCAGGTAAACCGAGTCAAAGTAGGATATATTCTGTGAATTTCCAATTTTGAGCCAGGAATCACCGGAATTTTCCACCTGTCCAAAGAAAGAAGACTCAGGAAAAGCAGCTAGATGAAATACAAGGAAAGTTAAAAAAAAAAAAAAAAAGAAAGAAACGTTGAGTTCATTTCATTTTAATTCCACCAAAGAAAATAACAAATGAGTCCCAAGCTGCAAAGGGTTTTCCGATTGTGGGCAATGACTGTGAAGCTGTGGGTTCCTTAGTTGTAATTATGGATGAGACCTGAGGGACATGCGACAAGAGTACTAGATCTGGAATACTATGCTGTCCATGGGCTTTGTGGCACATCTTCACACCCAGAAGTCACTCAGACTGAGCAATTGCTGCTCAGTCACATATTCACACTTGATCAGGAGTGACAGTAAAACATGGAACAGCTACAGAAGCACTTCACTTCATGGAGCTTATGCCAGCGTGTAAAGAAAGCCAATCAAGTTACCTTGTGACTTCTTCCTCCATGCCCAACTTCACTCAATGATTAAAATAAAAACTCTCTGGAGGATAACACTATGGCCCAGCAAGTTGGAATGCTGCCTGCTGCAACAGTATTTCACGTGAATGGCCTGGCTTGGTTGTTCTGATTCTCATTCAGCTCCCTGAGAGTGCACTGGGGTGAAAAATGGCCCAAGTACTCGGGCTCCTGACACCCATGTGAAAGACCCTGTTGGAGTTCTGGGCTCCGGACCTTGGCCTGACCCAGCCCCAGACAAATGGCAGTCATGTAGGGGGTAAGCTGGTGGATGGGATAGCGCTTTCCCTGTTTGCTCCCCTCTCTGCTGCTCTGCCTTTCAAATAAACGGAAATAGCCTTTTAAAAAAGCACCCAACAGTATTTTTCTTCTGATTTTCTCCTTTTTTACCTTTTAAGGCAAACTAAATTCATCAAAGTATCCCTTTTACATTACATAAAGAATAGCAGGCATTTTTATTTATAATACATAAAAATATAGATAAATTGGCTATAAATTATAATATTATAATTCATATTTATGGTGTTATCATGCTTATATACCTTACTTATATACCTTGCTTTTACTGTGTTAAATCAGAACTCTCCAAAAAGGTCTGGGAATATGAAAACAAAGATGATTTTTTTGCAAAGGGTTTTTGAAATTTATTAACCTGTTTTCCACATAAGCTTTCTATCAGCTTTCTGAAGATCTTTTAATACGGACAGGTTTCAAAAATGTTATACCAAAGTAAATGTATATTTAATTCCATTATCTGTGAACGTCTGGAAGTTTCCTTTTATATGCATGTTTTATACATAACACATATGTACACTTATGTGCAATTAACTTATTTATTCCATTTTATGAATTTTCTTCCTCATAGCTTGCCTATTTTCTACTTGTTTTCTGTTTCTTTTTAGCACAAATTATGATCAAGTGATGAAGATATCTACAGAAAACAGGTTTTTTGTTGTTTTGTTAATGGCAGGAAAAAAAAAAGTAATCATGTAGTTTGCTCAGCTATCTGGTCACTTTTTTAAAGCAAAGCACCACTTGAAGAAGTTCGTACTTTTTAAGACTGAGGTTAAGAATATGGGCACTGGTAATACTGCATTGACTGAGAGGACAGTGATTGCATGTCTTCGCTTACCTCCCTCGGCTGACAGGGAGAAGCCAACAGTAAACCGCCAGGGGACTGAATGACTACCCAATCCAAGAGCACTCGCTGCTTCCAGCCGGGACAGGTGATGGTGTTGGGGAAGCGGGGGTCCCTGAATCTTCTGCTTTCCCAAAGAATCCAGAAACTCAAACTTCCATGTCAACATTTCATACAAATAGACAACTAATAACAAAAGAGGAAAGTAGAAAATAAAAACATGAAATGCCTGTAGGCCACACTAAACATATAGGCCTCATGTTGGGATTACAAGGAAAAGCCACAGGAGCTCCCCCATGCTCACGCTTTAGCATTCTATGATCGGTATGGGTCTGACGAGGAGCACTGATGGTCATGGCTTGCTCATGGCTCCAGGGACTTGATGAGACTACTGTGTCACTACTTTTGAAACAATCTCTCTCCTGTTTGAGTACTGAGGAGGGATGGGTCTATTTTCATATTTCTAGAATGTTCATAAAGCAGTTTGCTTTGATATCTGTTTCCTTTTTCCAAGATTGAAGCATTTACTATTTGTGTTTATTGGAAAAGCAGGGAGGCAGAGACAAAAGAGTTTTTAAACATTGGCTTACTCTTCAAATGTTAACAATAGATGAGACCAAGCTGGCCCAAAGCTAAAGTCTAAAACTCAATCTGGGTCTCCCGTGAAAGAGTCTGCAACTGCGTGAAGCCTCACCAGCTGCCAACCAGGGAGTGCATTAGCACGAAGCCTTGGAAGCAGGATGAGCGCGTCCCAAATGTGGACTTACCAGCTGTGCCAATTGCCCTCACCCCCATAATATTTTTCCCAATTAATTAATAAGATGGTTTTTTAAACAGTTTTTGTTTTCTATTTTATTGCTATTGTCTTCATCAAGTTTGAAAGATTCAACTTGGGACAGGTGTTGGCTTAATGATGAAAGTGCTGCATTGGGGAGTGATGACTCTTTCTCTCAACTCCACTTCTGTTTCTGCAGACTCTGGAGGCAGCAGCTGATGGCCCATATAATTGGGTCTTTGCGTCTCATATGGAAGATTCAATTGGATTCCAAATTCCAAGCTCTCAATTCCTAGTTTCAACCCATTCCAGGCTTGGGTTATTCTGGCCTATGGAGAATAGAACAGCTGGCAAGAACCCCTCACTTCTCTTAGTCTTAAAGACTTCTGCTCTATTCTCTTTATTTCTCTCAAATCCTCTGCAGGCTTTCACCATCCCTCTTCAGATTTTCTATTTTTGGATGACAGCCACTGTCCTCAGTCTAGCTCCAAGGATTTCTGACCTGCTGCCAACCGTCATTTACCGTGCTGTGCCCTTGGTGCCTTCATCCTAAGTGACAGCTTTTCCTATAAATTAAGGAGGCACCTCAGTGTGCAGATTCGTGTCCTGAGCAGCTAGTTTCGACAGAGCCCCTTTTGCAGTGGCAGCTTCCCCTAAAACTGCCCATTTTGTGTGAGTTTGAAATACTCAGACTGATTTCATTCTTTTTTACCTTGTTAGAGAAAGAAGGCAAGTAACCCAGGACCTAATGCTGTTCAGTATGAGGACAGAGTGATGTGTTTTAGCTCTTGCATCTACCACTGGAATTGATGAGGCCTTTCCCCAAGAGCAGGCTTTGGACATGGAAAGAGGGAGGAAACTGAGGCTTGTTGCCTGTATGAGCCACATGCTTGGGAGAAATGTGGGTGTGGAGAGCAACCTCATACTGGGTTGGAAAGGGGTGGAAAGAAGAACTCCGCAAGGACTCTGCAAGGATGACAGGGACTGTGACCAGATGCTTACCAGGTGAATAAATCCTGCAGCTGTGAACCAGGTGCTTAGAACTATTGAAAGCAGTTTGGCAAACTTCACTGAATGGCTACAAAAAAAGAGAAAAAGACAAGAAGCTCCTAGGTTTCCTCTGGTAGGTCGGGCTCTAGGGCAGCACAAACATCTCATCCTCTATGATCATGTTACTTCAAGTGGGCATCATGGACAAGAATAGATGGCCTTACCTGGGAGCAAATGACAAACACAGAAGCCTAGGACCTGCCCCATAATGGGGCATCACCATTGATGGCTTACTCCTGATTGACAGTGGACAGTGTACAGAACCGCACTCCACCCTTCCTACATCCCCTCCCAACATTCAAGTTAATTGAAGGTGAAAAAGTGCACCCTGCTCCTGCCTTTCGCACCATCACACCCGACCATGTGGAAATTTCTTCGGAGGCTCTGTGCACCTGGCCCCTCCTGCAACCTGTTGTGCTACCTTAGGTTAGTTAACTGTAACTTTGGTCTCTGGTAACTCCCTTCCTGCCTGAAACTTTGTATTGCATGACTCTCAATCTGATTGGAAGATGAGAGCTTAAAACCCCTGACTTCTGCAACTGGATGCAGTAGCTCCTGGAGTGTAGTGGGAGCTGCTGCCACCAAGCTTGGGAAATAAAGAATCCTCCTAACATCCTACACTTGGGGTCAGTGTGATCTCTCTCACACCTGGCAGCAGCCCAGTCTAGGCATCCTGCACTACACAACTGCTTCTACTTCATTCATACTCATATTACAGAGTTTGAGAAACACAGACTGAAACCCCCTGGCCACAAACACTCCTTCCAAAGTTTGGATTTTGTGGTGACGTTTGTTAGCTTGATATTAAAGCTTTTAATGATGTACTGCCAGGTGTACCCATGTAAGATGGATTTAATAGGTCGGAATGTTGTCTAAACATTTGGTGCAAAACACATTATGCAAGGGATTCTGAGTGTAGACTAGCAAATGAAGTTTAAGGTAAGTCACAGGGATGTGAGTTTGCTCACATTTTTGGAAACCACTGAAAGGTTGTTGAAAAAGGAGCAATAAGCAGAGGCTCTCCTATTTCCCAACAAACCTTGGAGCTCAGCTGGAAACTTTGTGTTTTTCAGCCAGGGCCACCTGTCACACAAGTGCAGCCTTTCCCCTCCCAGGATTCCCCATAACCTTCTGGTACATGGCAGTGAAATCCACCTGCCCAATATTATGTGCCATTTCTATTGAGAAAGTATAGGCATTGGAGATTTTTAAGTGATACATGATCTGGCTTAAACTTCAAAATATTATATTTCAATATTACAAAAATTTTATGTATTTTATATATGATACATTACATAATTAAGTATATATAATAAATCATAATTTAAAAAATACTTTGAATTTTTGTTGCTTAGGGGAGATACATGGTTAGCCCTATGTGTAGAGAATAGTTCAGTGATAATAATGGACAACACAATGCTTATACCCAGAGCCAGGCCCTATACTCCTAAGATGATAAAAGATTTATTTTACTTAGCCAGGATGGGCATGATTTATGAAAAACAATATGTAGATCCAAAACCTTTGAAATGATTTCATTTGTATGTAACTGTGTATGTGTATGCATGAATGTCTGGTGCAGGGACACAGAACAAAGACCGAAATGGGCTTATACATTGTACTCTTTTTCTTACAGGTTAATTTATTTTTACTGAAAAGACAGATCCATAGAGAGAGATACAGAGAGAAAGTTTTTCCATCTGCTGCTTCACTCCCCAAATTGGCTGCAATAGCCAGAGTTGAGCTGATCTGAAGCCAGGAGCCAGAGCCTACGAGGTCTCTCATGCTGGTTCAGGGTTCCAAATTTGGGGCATCTTTTGCTGCTTTCCCAGGTAATAAGCAAGGAGCTGGATTAGAAGTGGAGTAGCTGAGACATGAACCATTAGGAGATCTTGATGCTTGTAGGCAGAGGGTTAGCCAGTTGAGCAGGTAGCACTGGCCTCCACACACTCTCATTTTAAAAATCAATTGGAGGGGGCATTGTGATGCACTGGATTAAACTGCTATTTGAAATGCATAAATACCTATTAAAGTGCTGGCTCAAATCTTAGGCACTTTGCTTATATAAATCCAGCTCTCCATTACTGTGCTTGGGAGGCAATAAATGATTGCACCAGTGTGTCAGTTCCAGTCACCCATAGGGGAACTAGGATGGAGTTCCTGGCTCCTGCAAACATCAGTGGAGTGAACTAATGAGTGGAAGGTCTCTCTATATGCCTCTCCATCTTTCTGTCATTGTACCTTTTAAACTAAAAGTAAATAGGTGTGTTGTTTTAAAGGCAAAGAACAAAGAGAATTTCAAAGTTTCCATCCAACGTGTGTGCAATAAAACATAGAGAAAGTAAATGAGAAGTAGTTTGAGAACAGAAAGATTTCATAACTTCTGCACTGAAATTCTGATATAAAATGTGTTGATCTGAAGATTGAGTCCTCACATTTTCAAATTCTTAGCAACTAGCAGTGAAGCAGGTTTAGCATTTACCTGGTCCTGATGGCTTGTAGAATTTGCAGGATTTGAGGCAGTTCTAGTAGTCGCAGTGCTCGTAGGAATCTTAGACCTACAAGGCAATGAAAATGAGAAAGTTGCCAAAAGGGTCATCCAGGACATGCTGAATTACATCACAATTGGGATGGCTCACAGTACTTTGAGCCCTGACATGCTCAAATACAGTATTATAGATTTAACCATTTGAGCCACACAATTCAAATCCTGGTCAGAATCCTTACCATTTCAGGCAATCTCCTTAATTTCAAATGAGAATTACAAGAGTGTTTATGCTCATGGAGAGGTGGAGTGAACCCAGAGCACAGAACACAAAAGCAGCACTGTTCATCTTGCTCTATTCAACTTAACACATTTTCCATAAATCACTTCAACCCCTGATTTTGCAATCTCTACGGCATGTTTCTTCATGTTTGTGTTGCATTTAGCTCTAGGTAGTTTGGTCATATACTATGGAAAGGCCTTTTTCAAGTAATAAATAATAACATAAAGTTGCATGTAAACTGTTCAAGGCTGCATAGTACCCAAGTACTGGCAACACATCAGTCTTGAAGACAGAACAACCAACTGCCTAATTCTCAAACATGTCATACTGGTCTGAACATGGCAATAAGCTTTGAAAGGCCAAGAGTGCCTTCTCACGTCTTCCAGCATTTTTGGGATTCCAGCATAAAGATGCCTTGTAAAGGCAGCTTTTGGGGGTCTTTCCTCACAGGTTGGGTGTACATTCACCCAAACAACTACGGTTGGTCACCTAGAGTCTGCCAAGAATAGGATTTGGTCTTAAGAACCGTTTCTGCAAATATATGACAAAACTACCCAAGCAAGGTTGGGGAGTTTTTTCATGGCACTTAAGTATTGAAAAAAAAATCAAAGCTTGTTGAAATATTTTATAGGTATTATCACTTAGTAGCCACAAAACACTCACCTAGCCAATTGCTCTTCAAATAATAAGAAATAAATGTTGGTGGGATGGTAAAAATGTCTACAATGGCATTCATCTCCAGCCAGAACTTGATCTTGTCATCAGCTGCTAAAAACTATGGAAGGGAAACAGAATATTCAAACTCCCTTATCTTCAAGAATTTTAAAGTGAGCATAAGTGATGGCATCATTCAGCCACCTTTCATTCATGCATTGAGGTTTTGATCTCATTCTGTTTCACAGGTATACAATGCTACATGCATCACACAGATCTGCCAATGTCTATGTAGTTATAAAGGCTGTACTTTGAAGGGAACGCACCAAAGAAACACACAATCTTGTGTTTTTTTTAACTGACTAGGTCTTGACACTAGCACTTCACTCTGGACCTTCCTGGAAGTGAACTGTGTACAAAAGTAGATATATCAGTAGCCCCTCTTGGTGAGCACCATGGTTTAGATGTAAGTTAGGATAAACCCCAGTGTCAAAGTACAATTTCTGAGCAGCTTGGCTGGAAGGACATCCATTTATGAACTTCCCTAATGAGGTTAAACAAGCATTTCCAGAAAATGACAGGCTGCTATCAAAATGAGATTCTGATGAAAAGTACGTTCTGAATAGGTGTTAAAGGAAAGTTGTAGACATGTACATGAGAGTACTTTAAAGAGAATTGTGAAAAAATTGAATTAAATGATAAGTCTATTGGTACAGAAAAAGTTGAAATCCATGCTTAGTTTTTTCATAATAAGAAATTTTATCGACTGGACAAGTGCAGTGGTATATTAGGCTAGTCTTCTACCTATAAGAGTTGACATTGCATATGGGCACTAGTTTAAATCCTGGCTGCTCCATTTTGTGATCCCGCTCCCTTCTTATGACATGAGAAAACAGTGGAGAAGAACCAAAGTCATGGGCACATGTGGGAGAGATGCTCCTGGATCCTGCTTCAGATCAGCTCAGCTTTTGCTGTTGCTGGCATTTGGGGAGTGAACAAGCAAGTGGAGCTCTTTCTGTCTCTCCCTCTCTCTGTCTTTGTAACTCTGAATTTCAAGTCAAAACTTTCTTCTAAAAGAAGAAATTTTATTGACTTGTAAAGATACATATATGCATGGATTTCAAGATGTTGAATACTAAAACGTTTAAACCTGTGCTATAATTCTGTTTCACATGAATTTATTGAAATATCTTTGTGTCATATATTTGTACATATTGATAATACATGGATATACATGAAGCACATTTTATCCACATGCAAATACAGAGAGGTACTCCAAAATGCTTGTGGAAGCCATATTTTGAAAATTCTGGATGAACTGCAAAATTTTTGTGGTAATTCAATTTCATTTTTGCACAGTTTTTGTTCTGTTGCGTGTGTGTGTGTGTGTACGTGTGTAAGTACAGTCTTCTAGAAACTTGGAATGGGTAAATGTAGGTCTAGAATCAGGATTTAATAAACAGCTGTGGGATAATAGAACTATTTAGTAAGTGTGGGTTGCAAAATGAAGCAAAGGTACAAAAACACTTTATATGGTTACATGGTGCAACATATCACTAATGGAGCAAAGGAAATCTCTTCTTCTGATATTTGTTAATTCTGCCAGCTGCTAATTATTGTTAAAGCTTTCTCAGTGATAGATGTCAACCCATAAGGTAGATATGATGATTGGGTGATGATATTTAACAAGGAAATCATTCTCAATTGCATTGGTTTCTTTGGCCCGGCTTGTAGTTCCAACTATAGGATAGATTTTCTTTCTTTTTGTCTGTTTCACAGTTCAGAGCATAGACGCCCCATCTGTATATCCTGAAAATGTAACAGATATCTGTTGCACTGTGGTTTTGGGTTCATTCCCACATCTGATAGGTACTTACTCTCAACCCAAAATAGAAACTGAAGAAGGCATTGATAATCAAATCAAAAGGGATGGTTTTGTCTTGGTATGAAGAACAGCTTCTTACAGGGCTGCCAAAGAAACAAGGACAGATTTATGAAGATGAATATTATAAAACTATGGCTCTATAACACCAAATAAAAAGGATAGAACTGATGATTTTCTATTTATCTTTCATGAATGATCAGTCCACACACTAATGTTTAGATCCCAAGGAAATTGCTTTTCTCTTGGGAGTAGAATTCTAGATAAATGCAAATGATTGGACATTCCAGAGGACTAAAAAATAATGGGAGAATCAGATGCCATCTCTTTCCTAGTGCTCATGGTTCTATTTAAATTGTATCAATGATATTTGGACCCTGAGAAATGATGTGGCTCTTCTTGGTTTAGGATATTTTAATTGTTGTACCCCTTCCGTTTGGCTGGAAGTCCAGTATAATTACTAGAGAGGAGCCATGCAGTGCAATTAGACTGGGGTTTGTGAAAAAAGAATAATCTAGCCATTGAAAGGGAGAGTGACTTCAACAGGAGCAGATAACAATCTATGGGTTTATCCCAAGTGCGTGAGTTAGCATTTTCCTTTCCAAAATCTTTCGAAGTTTTAGAAACCTGTAAGGAATCCTAGAAGCTACTACAGAACTTCTGCTTTGACACCAAGGTATTTGAAGATGTTAATGGGTTCAGGTGCACATATGAGAATTGGGGGCTCAGAGTGGTGGAAGCCCTAGAGCAAATCTGAGGTTGTTAGGTTGTGCAGAGCAGAAGTGACTCCATCATCCTGCAGACATGACAATGGACATGCTCATCCTAAAATGTCTGGAGTGCAGAGTCACCCTAAGTTCATTTCTGTGTGGAAGAACACCCTAGCTTTGTTTCTGCACAGAAGAAACAGTCATGATGAGCACCCTACTACATGTCACAAACACGCACAAACAGAGGAGCTGCCACTTTTCCCCATCCCTTGAGCCTAAGACTTAAAAAGCCCCAGTGCTGTATATCTTGGGCTGCCATTTCCCTCAGGTGGTCACTCCAACAAGTGAAAATGGTTCCCAGGCAATCTCTTACCAGGCAGCAGTCCGACAGACTCTCTCCTCTGATTAATAAAACCCTTTACCTATCCTAAAAGCTGCTATCTATTTCTTTCAATCTCCTCTTAACCTAAGAGTGGTCACCACTTCCACCCTTCTGTAAGGAAGATGGCAGTATGCAGGAGAAACACACCTCTCTTGCAAAGTGAGGCTGAGTGCTTACTGGGGAAGCTGAGCACCTAGCATCCTTTAAGAGCTTGTGTGTGTGTTTTTCTTATAGTAAAAACCTTGAAGTTAGCTGAGCAAGTGACTGAGAGGGTGAGGAAAGAGACTGGGGATTGTACTCACTCGGTAGAATTGATGAAATAGATGATAAGAGACCCAATGCTTAGCACAAAGACAAGGATCATCTGGAAGCACAAAAAAGGGACAAGTGTACTTCATTTTACTGACATGAACAAATAAAACAACAGTACTTTTTTTTTTTAATTGTAACGTGCACATTGTTACTGCAGTGGTGGAGGAAAAGAACTTGCATTTTCTCTTTTTACCTAGCCTGCGAATATGTAGTGGTTTATTTACATGTGAAGATTTATTCAGTCATTACTTGGGGAAAATATACGAGACTTCTACCAATCACTGAATAAATGAAACATGGGCCTACTTTATTTATGCAGTTATAACTCCCATACATTTTAGAATTTTTCCTTTGTTCTCCTGGAGCTTACCAAACATTTATTCAGTGCTTATCCATGCATTATGTCCTTTATTACTGGCTAGACAATGGAGAATGCTACATAAAGATCTTAGGTTTGACTTGCCCAAGATACTATGGAAGAAATATTCCTAACAGATCCACCCTAAAGGGGAGAATTTTGACAGGAGAGAAAGTGCTACATATGAGAAGAAGACAATCAGTCCTTGCAATATGTCCACTTATCTGGTCTGGAGCATAAACAGGGCGAGCAGGCTGTCATCTGAAAAAAACGCCACTTAAAGCCTTCTTGCTTTGCAGGAATATCATTGGCAAGTTCCATGACTGTTCAGGTTAGCTTTAAGTAATTACACATCTGCCACTTACTCCTGCTTATCTTATTCTTATACAGTGATATCTAATGCATTGATTTCCTTATCTTTAATACATTGATCATTATTAATTGTTTTTCATTAAATCTTCTGAATTTCTACTTATAAAATTTTTTTTCCCTTTTCTTCTTAAATCCAGAAAGAGATGCAAGTATATATCACACTTCAACAGATCTGCCAAGGGGTAGCATGTCAGGTGTTTACTCTATAAACCAAGGAGATGAACGACAACAACAACCATAAGCTAAAGAAGAAAAGTTTAGTTTTACTGAAACTCAGGAGTCCTTATGTCACGCTGTAGAAAATCATCAAGGAATAAGAATTAACAGAAAAAGTATTTCATAAGTCAACAGAGGACAATCAGAGCTTATTGCTTGTGAGCCCTGTGTAAGGAATTAGGCAGAAATGGAAGCCATTGTGTGAGGACCCGCAGATGTTCCCGGGGTTGGAGATGCCCTCTGAGCTGCAGAGGCTGTGGATGGGAGAATGGAGTCCTTCAGCAAACAGCAGCCTGCAGGAGCCACCCTGAAGCCAAGAAACTCCTGGAAAGGGACCTCTGGTTAGCAACAGCAGCAGCTTCTGTTTCTCAGAGGCACCTTGGAATGTCAGTGGAGAAAATCAGCCATGAGATCCCACCAAGAGAAAGCCTGGTGTGTGGGGTTGCTGGTCCCAGCAACACCCCTCGTGTTTATTTTTGAGCAGAGAAACTTCACTGAGGCTTTGATCTCCACAGGAAAAGTTGCAAAGAATTCCCATTAAGTTAGTGGATAATCATTCAGGGGTGTCCTTGGAGGAGAAACAACTTATAAGTGACATTGTGGGGGATGAAGGTGGAAAGGGGAAAGGGCCTTCCACGAACGAGGTAAACAGATCAGATTAAATGTTTCCATGGGTCTCCTAGTGTTTCTGGTGACATCTGAGGGAGAGGGGTCACGCCAAACAAGCCATGCAGAGAGGGGGCAACAGAGACATATGGGACCAAGTGTGGAAGGAATGTGACAGGGAAATTAAGATTCCACTAAAGGTTATGAATGAAATCCAGGTTACAATAATTAAGCTTTCCTGAAGGAGAAGTGGAGGGAGGACTCATGGTTTGAACTCATATCTCTCAAGATTTTGTGTGTTCCCTGTAATGCTGTTTCTTCACTAAAATAAGAGACCACACAGAGGTCTCAGTAGTGGAACTGATACCCATTGTGTTTCCTTGTCCTCTGACTGCTCATCTACAATTCTGTCTAAGCCACTGAGATTTAGAAATCTCATTATGCAGGAAATTAAATTTTAAGTATTATAAATAGCAATATAATGGATCATCATCAAGAAACATGATTAAATTTCCTCGGTAAATAAAAAGTGAATGTATTCTTAAATCAATGCAAGAACAAAATCGAGCTTCATGACATTTATAACAGACACACATGAAAGAATACAATACGGAAAAAAGTTGGCCAACGGCATACTAGTCAAGCACTAATAAAATGGAAGCAGGGGAGTCCATGCTGTGTTGGACATTCCAACAAAAAGCAGTGGAAACGATAATTTGCTTTGGCAAAGGGAACAACAGAGAAGACTCAAAGGCAACTAAATGCAGTGATTGCTGCTACATAGGAACACAGCATTCCATGGGAAATGAAAGATACTAAAAAAGACAAATCATAAATAAAGGTGTTTGACATGACCCCTTCAGTCATTCACCAAATAATGGAGGACACAGAAAATAAATAAAGCAGTCAGTGCTGCCTGCATATCAATAGTGAATATACATCCAGTAAACTGGTTTAAAAAAAAATGATCACATAAGAGAACAAACACTTCTTCCTCAATTCAATAAAGTAAAAATCGTAAAAGCAGTTATTTGCAAACCACACATTCCTGATGAAGTAGAATGAATAGTCCTCTTCCAAAGAGAAGGGGAAAATCATAAAAATATGCAACATTCCTCTAAGACATAGACCATGACTCTCAAAGGAGAACTCAAAGTTAAAATGTAAAACAATTTAGAAGATGAATTAGGCATGACTGAAAATAGGAATGTTACTTGTAAAATTCTATGAGACTTTGAGAAATTGTTGGTAAAAGGCTCTGAAGAAAAATTTGATCCGTTTTGGTTCACAAAGCTTGAAACATGACTCCCACCAAGAGAAATATTCTGAAGACGAAGGCTGTGAGAAGGTGGCCCATGAGGCATGCAGCAGATGCTTTGCAATAACTGCTTCCTTGCTGCTCAATGGCAGTGGGACCTTGATCATCCTGAATCTAGGGGAGTGGCAAGAAATACTACAACCAGCAACTGGGCAGAGCTGTTGGATAGCAATTATAATTGTTAGTAAGACAAAATTGATTAAAGCAACATAGTATTTTATAAGCTGCTGATTTTCCATGATTAGTAAAAATATGCATAATCCATCAAATGAAAGGAAGGCTTTCAACAAATACATCTTTTTATGAATATTTCTGATTGCCAGAATGATAGACTGTTAGATATCAATACTAGTCTTCTCATGTTTATGGATATAATCACTGAGTTATCCTATTTATGAAACGTTAATAAATATCAATATATTTATGGTAATATTTTAAAATAAAAGCAAAAGTGCTAGGCACAGATATACTGTACACTTAAATCATATAATGGTATATTATGTTAATACTTTCACATATTATTTATTGATCCCCTTGAAATTAATACAGGATAGTTTCATTTCTAGTTTACATGTTCTGTGTTATTCCTTGTCTATATCGGAGTTGCTTCATTGGCCAAAAGGAGGTGATGACAGTAACTTTCTTAGATAAAACACGTGGTAATAAAGCATAGGGGATGGAAAACTGGCAGAGGCGTCCCCAGCAGGAGTTGTCTTAGGTTACAATTCCTGGGAAAGTTGGAGTTACAGAACCCGGACAAGCTTTAGGACTTCCAGCTCCCTCCTCTTCCTCTAGGCTGTGTCCCTGTTTGCAGACAGATCAATGGGCTGACTGAATTCAAATCTAATTTTACTCCACTGCTTCCATCAACCAGTCACTCTATTACTCACAACCAAGAATGGTCACCGGGGGATAATGAATTGCTTTATTTCCAATTTTATGTTTTGTAGATCAAAAACATTTGACAATGTTGCAAAGAATTTGCAGCTTGAAAGAAAGAAACTCTGCTTGCTTTTGGAATTGGGGAGAAGACAAAATTCAATTTTCATCATGCATGCCTTCAGGTTTATAGTTGAATATTAGACTGTGTGCCTAAAAGGGCAATGCAATGATCTAGAAGTGACCAAAGCATAAAAGGTAACAATGAAACCATCAAAAAAAATCTGTGAAAATAGTATAACATTTCCTGCTAGTCTTTTGATCATAAAAAGAATGAGTTTCAGTTTCATTCTTCAAAACATTTTTCTCTCATTGAATTCTTCACTGTCTCATACGTCATACAGCAGCATCAATTTCTTCAAGGTTTTTTCATTTTCTTTTTCATTTCTTCAGCGACACATCAGTCATTCAGTAGCACATTATTTAACTTCACGGTGTCGTAAGTTTCTATTTTTCTTCCTGTTGATTTTGTTTTG
>NW_024464961.1:0-1023 GCF_017591425.1 Ochotona curzoniae | reverse complement strand
AATGTGAATTTAATCAGTGTACTAACAGATGAAATGCTTTTCTTGATATATTCAAGGAATTATTTCCTGATAAAAATAAGCTCACTAGAAACAATACTTTAGGAATAAAATTGGTATTAATACCTGTAACAGGACCAACATTCCAAGAAATGTTGTTACACCAGCCAATAGCGTGAACCCAATGTACAGTGCCTGCATTAATCCATGGTAAATCTCCAGGCCTCTGAATAAATCTATTAGACAGGAACGTTTGCTTCATAAAGATCTTCAGGGTTGGGCCACTATGAACTCGTGAGAAAATTCAAGTTATGCCTGAACAAAAGGTAAAAAAGCAATATATTGTTCTCATATGTTTTATCTGTTTCATCAGAGATAATTGAAAATGCTTAAAAATTATTGCCTGTACTATGTCCATTAAAATATTCCCAGCCATGCCTAGAACAGCAGCTTAGCAGTTAAGTCTTCACCTTGCACACGCCAGGTTCTCATATCAGTGCAGGTTCTAATCCCGGCCGCCCCACTACTTATCCAGCTCCCTGCTTGTGGCCTGGTAAATTGGTCAAGGACAGTCCTGCTCTGCATCCACATGGAAGACCCAGAAGAAGCTCTGGGCACCTGGCTTCGGATTGGCTCAGTTTTTGCTGTTTTGGCTACTTGTAAAGTGAATTATCTGGATGGAAGATCTTCCTCTCTGTCTCTCCCTCCTCTCTGTATATCTGACTTTCTAATAAAAATAAATCTTGGGGGCCGGGGCGGGGCAGGAATCCAAGCTGGGTCCAGTGCAATAGTTTAGTGACTAAATCCTCCTCTTGCACATGCCAGGATCCCATACGGGTACCAGTTCTAATTCCAGCTGCTCCTCTTTCAACCCAGCTCCCTGCTTGTGTCCTGGGAAAGCAGTTGAGGACAGCCCAAAGCCTTGGAACCCTGCACTCATGTGGGAGACCTTGAAAAAGCTCCTGGCTCCCGGCTTCAGATTGGCTCAGCTCTGGCCATTGCAGTCACTTGGGGAGTGAGCCAGCA
>NW_024464960.1:0-6121 GCF_017591425.1 Ochotona curzoniae | reverse complement strand
CATAGGAGGAAAGGATTAAAAGAAAATACTAAGAGTTATATGGGAATAATCTGGAAAATCCTGAAGTAAGGCATGAATTTCTGGATGCATGTAAGCTATTTAGAGTATACAGAAGACATAGAGAGTTCTGCTACAAGGAAACCTACAGAAACATGTTACAAGCAATGGGATGCATACAAATGTGTGTTCCATTATGGATAGATTTTTATAGAAAGTGATTACATAAAAACTATTGAGAAGTTACCAGGAGTTAAACTTTAGACATAAAAGAAAGATTTTACAAACCTCACATTTCTCACATTTTTTTAACTCTTAGCAGGAGCTAAGACTTAAAACACACACACACACACACACAAGCACACACACACACACAAGGTCTGTGTGCATTAGTACTGCTACCAACACATTTTTGGAATCTTTGTCTTATACTGTGTAAAACCAATATTTAACAATGTCCAGTGAGGTAGCCTAGTGGCTAAAGTTCTCACATTCTACACACCAGGATCTCATATGGATGCTAGTTCTAATCCCAGCAGCACAGCTTCCCGTCCAGCTCCCTGCTTATTACCTGAGAAAACAGTCAAGAATGGTCCAAAGCCTTGGGATCCTGCACCAGTGCGAGAAACCTGGAAGAGGCTCTGGGATCCTGGATTCGGATCAGCTTAGCTCCGGCTGTTGTGACCACATGAGGAGTGAATCATTGAATTGAAGAGCTTCCTCTGTGTCTCTAAATCTCCGTACGTATCTGGCTTTCAAATAAAATAATAATAATAATAATAAATAAATAAATAAAAATAAATCTTAAAAAAGAATGTCACATTGCTATAATTTTAACTACCTATAATTAAAATGTCATTTTTCCATTCAATAATAGTTTCATAGTTGTTGTCTGTATTTCCACTAACGTCTTTATGTGCTGGGGTCTTAAAACCTGGTTTCTCTTTCACTTTGCTAGCTGGTACTTTCCACTGACCTAGATTTATATTCAAAATGGCTTCAGCATGGCTATAGTATATGGCTCCCAACAAAACTGGAAATCAGTAAATCCAAATACCCCAGGAAATTTGTAAGCTCTTGGAGGATGAACAACATGCTTCCAAATGAACAGAGAAGAAATTAAAGAAGAAATTTTAAAAATTGAAGAATAAAGATTGTGCAGACAAGTTCAGGATGACAGAGTATCATTAGACAGGGTAAAGAAAAGGGGGCATACTGCAGAAAAAGATAGGTGCCAGGCAGTCCATAGGGTGGTAACTGAAGCACCCTGGACACAGGGAAGATCCGGTGATTGTGAAATGGTTTTATAGAGAACATAACACTCACCAGCTGCTGCTAATCAGTGATCCAGACTCCAGTGACAACCTGGGGTCCAGCAGCAGCCAAAGATCAGCTCTTGCAGCACCCAGGTGGGAGCCTGAATTCACATAAGGAGCTCAGGAGGAGAAGATATGTAGGCACAGACCAATTCTGACAAACTGTTTGGTCCAGCCATGAACAGAAAAGGAGTGGTACACTCCACAGGACAGAGCAGTCAAGGGACAGAGCTTACAGCACGGGGATCAGAATAAGTTGTCATGAAAGGCTAGCCTTTATCTTTGAACATGAAATAAAATTCTTCCATGATAAAGAAAAACTCCAAGAATTAGCTGCCTCTAACCCTTCCTTGCAAATAATACTCAAAAATGTTCTCATGAAAGAGAAAAGAAATAGCAACTACCAAAACCAAAGACAAATGTGGAGAACATCCCACTAAAAGGCTAACAAAGGACTCAATCAAAGAGCAACCCATTGCTAAAATGACAGGACCAAACTGCACCATCCATATTTACGTTGAATGTAAATGGCCTAAACTCATCAATCAAGTGACAGAGATCAGGGGTCTGGATCCAAAACCAAAAGTCATCCAACTGTTGCTTACAGGAGACAAATCTCACCAAAAAAAAAATCAGAATGCAGGGATGGTTTAATGTGCACAAATCAATAAACAAGATATACAAAATCAACATAAAAATATATAATCACCTCACTAGATGCAAAGATTGCATCTCATAAAATCCAACACCATTTCATGATAAAAATCCTAAGATAGACATGTAAGAAATATTTTATAACAGAATCATTGCAATCAATGAGAACCCAAATTCCATCATACTGAATGGGAAAAATCTGGAAACTTCCCTCCTAAGATGTCCACTTTCACCACTGCTATTCAACATAGTATTGGAAGTCCTCCCTAGAGCTATTATGCAAGAAAAAGAAATTAAAGGAGTTCAAACTGGAAACAAAGAAGCAAAATTATCCCTGTTTGCTGATGACATGATTCTATATATCAGAGAACTAGAAGACTCAATCAAGACACTGTCGGAACTAATAAATGAGTTTGGAAAGGCAGCTGGGTACAAAATTAATGAACATAAATTGATGGCATTAATATACACAAATAACTCCATGGGTGAGAAAGAACTTGTAAGGACAGTTCCTTTAAAAATAGCAAAGAAGATCCTAAAATACCCTGGAATAAACTTAATCAGAGATGTGCAAAACCTCTATGATGAACATTGTAAAACATTTTTAAAAAGATATAGAGGAAGACATTGAAAGATGGAGAGATTTATCATGTTCTTTGATCAGCAGAATCAATATCATCAAAATGTTCATATTATCAAAAGCAATACACAGATTCAAGGAGATGCCAATGAAAAGCCCAACATTCTTCTCAGAGCTAAGTAACATCATATAAAAATTCACCTAGAAATAAAAATGACCATCACTAGCCAAAGCTATCTTAAAGAGCAAAACTATGGCTGGGGAAATCACAATTTCAGTATTTAAGACATACTACGAGGCTTTAATAATCAAAACAGTCTGGTACCGGAAAAGAGATGGTCAGCGGGAACAGACAGAAACTGTATTACTGAGCCCATGCATGTACAGCCAACTAATCTTTGAGAAGACAACTGAACATGCACAAGGGAAAAGGCTGCTCACTTCCACAAATGCTCTTGGAACATTTGGACATCCACTTTCAGAAGTAAGAAACAAGCCCCTCACTTCATTTGATTGACAGTGTAAGACAAATAATGTCTTAGTGCCATTATGAAAAAATAGTACTGGGCCCGGCGACCATGGCCTAGTGGCTAAAGTCCTCACCTTGAATGCACCAGGATCCCATATGGGCGCCGGTTCTAATCCCGGCAGTTCCACTTCCCATCCAGCTCTCTGCTTGTGGCCTGGGAAAGCAGTCGAGGACGGCCCAAAGCTTTGGGACCCTGCACCCACGAGGGAGACCCAGAAGAGGTTCCTGGTTCCCAGCTTTGGATCAGCGCAGCACCGGCTGTTGTAGCCTCTTGGGGAGTGAATTATCAGATGGAAGATCTTCCTCTCTGTCTCTCCTCCTCTCTGTATATCTGCCTTTACAATAAAAATAAGTAAATCTTAAAAAAAAAAAAGAACCAAAGAAAATACTACTGACCTGTCAGACTTCTGAGGTGTTCTGGAGAACTGCAAGGTTTTTGAAGACCATAATACTGTGAGAATTCTGCATGTGATAACACAACTGGAAAAGAAAAAAAATGAGACTGTCAAAGTAGCAAAGGAGAGAGTTAAAACACCTGGGAAAAAACCCAAATGTACAAATAAATTATACAACTTAGTAAAATATTAATCATAGTCAAATATGACATGACTTTATACATTTGAGCAATGGTATTAACCATGCCCACATTTTCCTGCGTACTGCAGGGCTTTTGATGCTAGAACAGAGAAACATAATTGTGTGATATAAATTTTTTTTGACCAGCACTGACCAGTCTTGTTGTAGTCAGGTAATTCTTATTTCCTTCCAGCCTGAACATGAACAAATTGTGTAAGAGTTGGCTGGAATTAGAAAAAGAAAAAAAACATGTAATTCACATTGTCTGAAAATAAAAAAAAAAAGACCTCACCAAGGAGGCATTTTGGCAGAGGGTAGGAAGTTAGGGGAAAATAGAAGTGATCTAAAATAGAGAGCAGGAGGGATCTCTGAAAGCCACTGGAACATGAAAAAGAGTTAAAGAAGTGATTGCAAATTCCAGTTGTAAAAATAAAAACAGTCACATAGCATAAATGAAGATGTGAAGAATGATGATGTTGTGATTCAAATCTCCCTTCAGTCTCTAGGGAAAAGAATCAGTGGCGACCCCTCCAAGTGTATAAAACAATAACACAACAAAAGAGAAACATCTGTTGATGACATGAATAGAAAAACTTGATCGAACTCAGCTTCTAGGAAACAGGACCAAGGGCAAAACAATCAGCTTGGCAAGTTAGGTCTTTCTTTAGTACATTTTCTCAAATGGATGCAGTTATTAAATAATTAGATAGTGCCTAGTGTTTAAATCCTCACCTTGCATCTGCTGGGATTCCATACAGGAGCCAGTTCAGATACCGGCTGCTCCACTTTCCACCAAGCTGCTTTCTTGTGACCTGAGAAAGTAGTCGAGGATGGCCCAAAGCCTTGGGACCCTAAATCCACGTGGGAGACCCAGAAGAGGCTACTGGCTTTGAATTGGCTCAGTTCTGGCTGTTGTGGTCACGCAGGGAGTGAACCAGTGGATGGAAGATCTTGGTTTCTGTGTTTCCTTCTCTTTGAAAATCTGCCTTTCCACTAAAAAATAAATCTTCAAAATAGTAATTGGATAATTACAAATGAAACAATAAATAAGCAGTACACGTGTTCTATGCTAACAATACAACCCTTGTAAATGTGTAGGTCATGCACTGTAAATATATACTATAATGGCTATATCATTAATATGTACCATATTGGTTTCATAAATTATGTAAATCACTAACATTTTATCTTCACTCAAATGCAGAAACCTCATACTAGTTCTAGCTCAATCTTTTCAAGATCTAATCCTCTTGAGGTTTTTGACTTTGTTCTTCTAGTACTAATACTTAGTACAATACAAGTATTCAATAGGAGCTCAGTAAGAATGCAGTGGATGTACAGCTGCCATGTTCTATCACGTAGCCCCCAGAAATCCTGGGGCATGGCTGGTATAACTTCCTGTGACACGACTGCACTATTTTTCCCCCAAGATTCATTTATCTTTATTGGAAAGTCAGGTACACAGACAGAAAGAGAAACAAACAGGAAGATCTTCCATCAGCTGCTTCATTCCCTGGTCATTCTCCCGCAATGATCGGAGCTCAGCCAATCTAAAGCCAGGAGCCAGGAGCTTCCTCTAGGTCTCCCATGCAGTTGCAGGGTCCTGAGGCTTTGGCCATCATTGACTGCTCTCCCAGGCCACAGGAAGGGAGATGGGTGAAAAGTAAGGCATACATTTTTTAAGGCACCCATTTCTTCCCTTCTTGCAATTCACTGAAAGCAAGGCCTGAGCTGCTCTGGCTGCATTCCTACCCCAGGGCTGCCCTGAGGCTCTCCACCAGCAGCTGAGGCCTTCTTGCCTCCAGGACTTGCAGTGCAATCTCCAAGGCTCCAGTCCAGCTCCACAACAAGATCAGCAAAGGGGTAACACAGCCACAACCTGCAGAACCTGCTGATGTCTCTCTACCATGCCTAAGGTCTAAACACCCAGGTGGCCCCAGCTTTGGGTCTGGCCTCATAGCTTTGCAGCCTCCTCCATCACCAGCGACCACAGATGTGGTGCACCGTTTCTTCATTCCAGGTTTCCCTGGCCACTGTCTGAACAGGGTCTTAGTGGCAAATTGATGGTAATGACAGCATCCTCTGGCTCCAAGTCCCACTGTCTAAACCATCCCTCCTGTGCTCCTGGGTCTCACCATGTGACCTCACAACCTCCTGCCCTGCCAGCCCCGTGTACTCCCCTGTCCAGCGTGGACACTCACTGGGCACAATGTCTCCCATGCACTGTAGGCAGTGCTCCACAGCTGCGGTCCGGGCCAAGACTGCCTTCAGAACCACCTGGTGTCCACGGGCCAGGGTCTCTGGTCCGCCTCACCTCTACCCAGCTGGGGACGCCTACGAGGTTGACAGCGCCCAGGACACAGAGGAAGGGAGAAGTCTTAAAGATGGCCTCACCTGGAGTTCTCCAAACCAGCTCAGTGCAGGGAGCGCTACAAGCACCATCGTTGTTGTTGCCCACTCAGGGAATGG
>NW_024464959.1:0-37690 GCF_017591425.1 Ochotona curzoniae | reverse complement strand
TATATATATTATAATATATTATATATATGTACACTTACAGAAAAGGGGAAGCTGCAGCAAAGAGAGAAAGATCTTCCATCTGCTAGTTACTTTCCACATGATCTCAGTGGCCTTAGCTTGGCTGGGCTGAATCCTTATGCCCCACTCAGCCCTGGAGTTGTACAGGTTGCTCTGGGGTGGGTGTGGGGTGCCAGCATCAGTGAGAAGCCTTAGCTCTTCCACAGTAGCTCAGCTGTCTCTCCAGTGCTGAATTGTGACTCTGTGATTTCTGAGTCACTACAGGTCTCTTCCCGGGGGGGATAAGCTTTGTTAAACCAAACCTCATTGACAAAATTTTAGAAGAAGGAAGTGACCATTTATTAACCTGTATTTATTTATTATTTTTTCAAGATTTAAATTTTTTAATTTCAAAATCAGTGATACAGAGCAGAGGAGAGACAGAGAGGAAGATCTTCCATCCATTGGTGCACTCCCCAAGCAAACCAATGGCAGGAGCTGTGCTGATCCGAAGCCAGGAGCCAGGAGCCTGCACCATGTCTCCCACATGGGTGCAGGGTCCCAAGGCTTTGGACCGTCCTCCACTGCTTTCCTAGGCCTCAAGCAGGGACCTAGATGGAAAGTGGGGCTGCCGGGATAAGAACCAACACCCATATGTGATCCCTGTGTGTGCAAGGTGAGGACTCTAGGCACTAGGCTGCCATGCCGGGCCCAACCCATATATTTGTTTGTCTGTTTGTTTGTTTTTGTCACTGGACTTAGTAATAATTCTGAAATCAAACAAATATTTAAATTACATAACAAGTCAGATGGAAAGGGATCCAATCCCAGTGTTTCTCTGATGTAAATGTACCTGCTTCTCCTCTCTGGGTAGAGAAATACACATTCTAAATGCACTTCAGAGGACACTTTCTTCAAACTCACAAGATTATTGTTATTCATTCACAAGAATAGCAATTTAGAGTTAGGTAACCTGAATGTGATCTTGGAGGGCTTATAATGTCTATCACACAGTATCTTTCTGTGATACTGAATTGTGAATAAAATCATATTCTACATTTTTAAATCTACATTTATATATGAATGTTTAATATGACATCCCTTGAAAACTAGGTATAAATCCTCCTGCATAATTTCAGTTTGTAGGAAGTAACACTTTACAGAAAAAGCAGTGGCTATGGAATTTTGAGTTAATCATTTTGCATCAGTGTGGTCATTATGTAAATATTGTTAAAATCATTAAATTCTCTTTTTTATTGTTAATAACATTGTATAATATGATACAGTTTTATAGGCACTGGGATTTCCCCCACCCCTCCCACAACCCTCCCCCCATGGTGGATTCCTCCCCCTTGCTACATAATCACCGTTCAAGTTCAGTTGAGATTCCTTCATTGCAAGCATATACCTAGCATAGAGTCCAGCATTTTATTGTCCAGATAAGTTCAATGGCTTCTTGGGGAGACCTTCTCTGGAAAGTCCTGGTCAGTTAAAAGCCCTAACAAAACATCAGCAACAATGTATAATGTTATGGAATTAATTGACATGATATTGAGTAAACAATGTTAAAAATAATGCAAGTTCAATTCTTCAAAACACATGGGTTGAGACAGTATCAATGACAGGTTCAAAAACAAACAAACAAAAATTACAGGTTAAATTAAGGCAAACGTGGTATCTAACCTTTTGGGATTCGCTCATTTCACTTAGCATTATAGTTTCCAGTTGGGCGTATTTAGCTATAAAGAACTGCGTTTTGTTTTTTTAATAGCTGAGTAGTATTCCATGGAGTAGATGAACCAAAGCTTTCTTATCCAATCTTCTGTGGATGGGCATTTCGGTTGCTTCCATGTTTTTGCATTTACTGAAAATCATTAAATTCTCTAAGCCTCAGTAAAGTGAGGCATATATGATTATTCAGCTTGCTTCTAATTCAAGGTTTTCTTTTTTTTTTTTTGCTTTTGCAATGCAAACTTTTTTTTTGGTCATTCTTCTTTAATAATAGTCATTAACTTGTCACTGCCGTACATATTACCCAGCACTCTCTCTCACACACACACACACACACACACACACACACACACACACACACACACACACAGAGAGTAAGAGAGAATGACAGCGAGAGAAAAAAATATTGTAAGTTTTAAAATCATTTTGAGATATGTTTTATTTTTATAGATTCTACAGCAGAACATGTGGCAAAATTGATTGGAAAAGGTATGAGGAGGGGGCCATTCAAGACTAGTTTAAGAGCCACACAGGTAAGGACAAGCATTTTCAAGTCCACCATTCATTTTAACATAGCTTCTCTAGAGGTAAGGATGGATATTTGATGCAACTCTAAGTATTACATGGAGCGATATCTTCATGAATTCTTTCTGTGATTAATAGAATTCAATCATTTTCTATCAGTAGATTATGTCCTAAATTATATAGGTTAAACTTTTAATCCACTCATGAAGAAAATAAGAAACAGTGTTATTGGGCTTGGTGGGGTGGCATATCAAGTTAATCCTCCACTTGTAGCATCAGCATCCCATCAGTATCAGTTATTGTCCTGGTTGTCCGCTTCTAATCCATCTCCATGCCAATGGCCTGGGAAGACAGGGAGGGATGCTGCAATCATTTGGATTCCTGAACTCATTGGGATACCTGGAAGAGGTTCCTGGATCCCAGTTTGGACTAACCCAAATTAGATCATTGTGGTCATTTGTGGGGTGAGCCAGTGGATGAAAGATCCCTCTCTGGCTTTGAATTTTAAGTAAAATAATAGAAAAAATCTTTAAAAAAGAATATGTTATTGTAACCTCTCTGTGTATTAGGTACAGTTATTTCAAATTATATGTGATATTGTATATTTCTAGTTCAGATGGAAAGTTGCTTTGAATTTGAAAAGGCAGAAATATAGCTGGTGATGTAACGGAGGGTTATCCTACATTGTTATTTCATCATGTTTATACTATCTGTGGCAGAGATCTTGTTTTCTGCTCTAGGGTTTAATGATTATGTAACTGATTTTATTGCAGTACAACAGACTTTGATTGGCAATCAGTGAGGTATGAGAAGAGGCAGATGTAATAGACACATATATGGGAGAGAGGCAGTTGAAGAGGGTGCTGGTGTAACCACATCATCTGAGTTTCCATTGTGCTTGCCTGTACTATGCACTTAAAAACAGCATAGAGACTCACCACAGTGAAGGGAAGGGGAATTAAAAAAAATAATCAGAACTCTAAACAAAGAAAGAATCCCTAGGAAATAAATCAGTATTTAGATATTTTGAATATATTATCTTACCTATCCAGTTTTCAACCTACAGATAATTAAAAGCAGAGAAATGTAAAGAATTTAAAAGTGCATGTGAAAGTCCCAAATGTTGAACATAATAGGGAAACAAAGTGGTTATAGGTAAACAAAGTTGTTACAAATCAGAGTAATTTTTAAAAACATTGAAAACAGAAATAGGGAATTGAGAATGTATATCAAGTTAGCAGGCATTTAAATACCAAATAAAGTGTTCAACAGAGTAAAAAAAAATCATAACACTAAGAGAAGATATTTATAGAGTATGCAGCTGATGAAAGATTAATGTCCAGGTCTATAAACATCTCAAGAAACTCAACAACAGAATAACAACCAGTCAAGAACTGAGCAAAGGACATGGGCAGACTGTTTTTTTAATGATGCCAGACATCTTTTAAATGATACCAACACAGAGATGAAAACAAAAAGTCCAGGGTCACTAACCATCAGGGAAATGCAAATAAAAGCCACAATGAGGTTTAACCTCACCCCAATTATCAGAAAGGTATAAATGCAGAGAGGATGTGATGAAAAGGTATTCTTGTCCATGGTTTTTGGTAACGTAAACTAGTATTGCTATTATGGAAGACAGTATGAGGAATCTGCAAAGATCTGAGAATAAATCTGTGACAGTATGTTTAGTGAAGTAAATCAACTCCCAAAGTAAAGTTGATTCTCTGTGGTTTCTGTGTCAATACAGGTGCCTAACTTCATGTATGTATCAGTATTCAGTGTCAAATGTTAGGTCCATCAGTTGTTCCAAGTTCCCTGTCCTAATTCTTCCTTTTTTGATGTGAATTCTACTTTAATATTTTCATGTATTTTGAAGTGTTAAAATCTAGCAAAATATTCTTATTAAACAATAACTCAAATGAAATGTAGTTCAATCCCAATGCATTTGCTCACCTCATTTTCTCCAACTACAGTGTTTATAAACTGATAAGAGCTGGTAGGCCCTTTGACTATGCAGAATCACGTATCAAT
Organism: Ochotona curzoniae; assembly: GCF_017591425.1. Taxonomy (NCBI): domain Eukaryota; kingdom Metazoa; phylum Chordata; class Mammalia; order Lagomorpha; family Ochotonidae; genus Ochotona; species Ochotona curzoniae. Next base: position 33,403 of record NW_024464959.1, on the reverse strand, counting down.
GTATATCATTGATCTTTACTTGATTTCTAATTTCTGCCTTAAAATACTTTAAAATCTTTTAATTCTGCAGAGACTGAAGCAGAACCTGTAGCAGATGTTGGAAGAAATATAATAAGGTGGGCCATCAAATTACAGTTAGAGTTACCCCGGTAAGAACAAAACATTTTCAAGTCTAATATCTATGTTTTCATTATATATGCCTGAAGCTAAATTGCATGACTCTTAAATAATAAGTGTAACTATGTTTACTACTACATAAATAAACTTCTCATTGAATAGTCCTTCTTGTTTACTTCCATTGCAAAATTATAAATATAAATTTAAGAATTTTTCATTTACATATACAGAAAAAAATTCAATGTATAGAGTTTTTTTTTGTTTGTTTAACTTAGGGATTCTTGCCTCCCCCTTGTCATTCTCCTTCCCCATTTTTCCATTCCCCATTTGTTATCAAAATAGTATAATGCCTTAGTGTGAATTATGAGTCTGATTTCCTTCTATTTAAATATACCATGACATGGTAAGTATAAAGGAATGTAGACAATCCAGTAATGTAATGGTATGTTTATAAGTTTCATGGGGAATCTTATTTTATTCAGGAGTGTAGGCTCATTAATTTATATAGTACCTTTACTTTCCCATAGTAAAACAGTATATATTCGTCTCCCTAGTACAGTTCATTAACGTGTGAGGTCCATAGGAGGAGTAAATGGCAGCTTTTGATGGGTATGAAGTTTCAGTTGTATGAAGCAAGTTGTTTTAGAGATCTCTATATATGTGTACAGTGCAGCACACCATCAATGATACTCCCAGTACCCGTCAGTGCTGCTAAGGGGAGGAACCCACACAGGGCACACATACCTGCTCACATCTGCAAGTGCCGCTGTCTGCGCAGGGGCAGCTGCTGGTTGCCTTCTAAATATCCGTCCATGCTGATAAGGGGAGCAACACACACAGGGCACACACACCTCCTCACCAAGGCAAGCTGCTCTACTGCAGATGCACCCCAGTCCCAAGTAAGGCCTCAAGGGGTGTCACCATGTGAGCCAGTGCCCATGCTGGGCAGGCTAGGGTCTCTGTCCTCTCGGCAAGCCTGGCATCAACCTGACCGGGGGGAAAAGATGGCACAGATGCAGCTCTTGTTTGTGGTATGGAGGGCTGAGGAGTGGAGACGCACAACCTGCAGGTGGAGGTGCAGGGCAGGACCAGTGCCAACCTCAGTCTAGGCAGTGCACAACAACACACACCTGTTATCTTCTGTAACACAATCTACAAATGCTATGGCCTCCAAAGCACATGCCTTCCACTGTCTCACGCCTGAGCAAGGGGGCAGGTGCATACAAGGATGAAGCTGCCCAACCTGGAAGAGTCTTTTTCCTGTGTGACGGGAAACCTGAGGGTGAGGCCTAGCTTACTGGGCCCTGAGGGCCTCTGCAGTCCCACACCCAGCAGTCCCCTCCGAGGCACCAGATGGGGCCATGAGGAACAATGACCCCACCCTGCACTCGCTGTATCTTGTGTCCTGTGGAGCTCAGTTCACAGGCCACCAATCTACCGAGGCTCCTCTCATGCCTATTTCACAGTGCCTGGTGCTTAGGCCTCCTAAGAGTATTCAGAGTAAGTGCCCATGGAATGAATGGTCCTCTCTCATGGTGCAAGTTTAGGCCACTCCAGTTTTTCTCTGTTGCTCTTGTATTCCCTAGTCTGTCTCTGACTTCGAGATATTCTTAGTGTAACTTGTGAAAGAGGGAGAATATTGGCTTTTCATCAGATGGTTTTCCTGGATTTGGTGCATCTCTGAACCAGCCTTGGCTCTGAGCTGCTAATAGCTAGGAGTTCTCTTTCTCTGGCAGCAGCAGCTGCCCCAGCCTAGCAGAGACAGCCCTTGTCCTGGGGGCACTAAGGACTCACCTCTGCTTTGCAGGCTGCAGGCAATCTACCCCCAGCAGCAGATGGGCTTAGCCAGACAAGACTCCTCCTTCTCCTCCCCCTGCCCTGGTTTGTGTGTCCTTCCCAGCTCTGGCACTGGCCAAGGGGGATTCTCTGCATTGAGGGATCTGGCTTCACCTGCACCCTCAATGTCCCATGCTGGAGAAGTCTTCCAGGGTCCTGCCACAGTGCAGGTCACAACAGGCAGAACTTAGACTAAATGTCCTGTGAGTTTGTGGTGAACCTAACAATACTAGCAGCCCCAGGCAGAATAAGGCCTAGGAATAAGGCCCACATGTAGGAAAAATGGAAGGGAAGGTGCTAGGGCTGGTGTTGTGGTGTGTTGTGGTGCAGGATGTTAAGCTACCTCCTCTACCAATCCTGGCAACCCTGTACTCCCAGCACCCACCCTGTGCTATAAAAGCTCCTTCTGCCCTCTTCCTTGGCTCTCTGCTCTCCCTGCCAGCACTTGGCTCTGCTTTCTTGGCTCTCCTGGCTCTTGGATTTCCTCACCCTCTGCATTACTGACTCCTGGCCCTCTGCTCTCCTAGGTCACTCGGCTCTCCTAGCTCTCAGCTCTCCTCGCTCTCAGCTCTCTTGGTTCTCAGCTATGCCTGCTCTGTGTTTCTGCTTCTCCAGGGGACCATCTGCCTCTGCACAAATAAAGGCTCTCAGTCCTCAGCTCTTCCCTCTCTTGGTCCTTGGCTCTTCCTATTCCTGATTCTTGGCTCTCAGCCCTCTGCTCTCCCATTGACCTCCCTTGGAGCCCCTCCTGTTACTACAGCAGGAAACCTCTCTTCTCTGTCCCTTCTCTCCTTTCCCATGGCCATCTTCCTCTGCCCTGCTTTCTCCCACTTACCCGTGGTTTTGCCTTTCCCACTGGAATAAAGCTCTTCCCTGTGGCTGCCTCTTCCTCTGAAATAAAGATCTCCAGTGTGAATTGTTATATCTGTTTTCCTGTTCCTATTAAAAGTTCAGTTTTAAGAAGAAACACATGCAATATTTTCATTGTTAAAGACTTATTTGAAAGGTAGAAAACAGAGATAGAAAGGAAACAGGTCTACCATCCCCTGGTTCACTCCCCTAAATGCTGCAATGGCCAGAGATGGCTCAGGCCAAAGCCAGGAGCCAGGAGCTTCATCTAAGTCTCTGAGGTTTGTTAGGGTCCAAGTATCTAGGCCATCCTCTGCTTTTTTTCCAGGCACACTAGCAAGGAATACAAGTGGAGCAGCTGGTACTTGAATTAGTATTCCTATGGGATCCCAGCTTCCCAGGCAGAAGTTTACATGTTAGGCCACAATACCAGCAGCCAAACCAAACTTTTAATATACTTCCATTTTATGTCCTTCTCCAAGTAATCTATGTTTTGTCTTTAATTCATCCTTTAAAAATATCTACATTTTCCTAACTGTCCTAAATTTTTCCTAGTAGGAACTTTTGGGTTTAAATTTGTGGTTCAGAACCAGAAATCCATTCAGAATCAAGTTCAGCTCAAAGCAGGGTTTATTGGGAGCACTCCCCAGTGAAGTTTACCAGTTTAGCACAGGCACCAGGTCAGAGAACTCATGCCTGGGGAGTTGTGGGGAGGAGATGGCAGAGAGATAGGTGAGAGTCTGCTCCCTGGTGGGAAACAGCCCAGGACCACTTCCCCAAGGCAGTGTGACCCATAAGGGAGATGGCCGCCCAGGCTACACAGCACTGGGCTTCTATACATCTTAGATGTGGGGGGATGGGGAAGGTGGCAGCTCCCACATTTCTGCATGCTGTGGCCATGATGTGTCATCATGACGAGTGTTGATCTTTCTGCCTTGGAAACATATCTGGATGACAGTGTCTGCTTGACCTAGGTAGAGATAGCACTAAAGCTAGTGAAGCTTTTTCCTGTTGTTTGTGGCCAGAGGGAGGCAGCAAGGAGAGACAGCACCAGGATTCAGCTGCTGGGTGTTCCAAGGTTATCATTCACCACAATATTTTTCACTTTCATAACTTCTGCTTCGCTTGGTTGGCTCTGAAACTGTGTGAGACTGTGTGAGCTCGCAGGCCGAGCTGTCTACATGACCTTCAGCATGACTAGTTCTCAGTTCCCAGGAATCAAGGTCTGAGTCTGGTCATCTCACAGGTGGCTTCAAGACCTAAGTCTGGTTATCTTGACTACTAAGCCAGAGAAGAGCCAGTCACAGGCTCCAACCACAACAAGCTTTTGTAAACTGTCCTTATAAAAATTCTATGAATGTACTATTCAGAGCTGCATTCTGTTAAGTGGTGTTGGTCCCACTTGGTTGGTCGCACTCTGTTAAGGGGTGTTGGTCCGACTTGTTTGGTTGTTGGGTCAGTCAGTTGCTTTGCTTGCATTGCAACAAAACTTTGTTGTGAAGGTCACTGGTGAGTGTAACACTTTGTTTTGGCAGTGGAGTACATGCAGCACCAGGGGTTCCTGGCTTGCCCTTTGATGCACACAGCTCCTTCAGGAGCTGCTTCTGCTTGGCCTAACAGAAACATCACTATTTTGTCTTCCTTTTTGTTTTGTATGTCATGAATGTGTATGAAACTTATTTATTTTCTTTTACATTGTTGGGCAGAAAGTTCAGCAAATTCTCATAAAATAGGCCTTAAGATTTATCCCTATTTCTGTGGGGACGCAGAGTTAATAATCACAGCAAGAAAATGTTAATTTTCCTAAGGAATTATTATCATACTTCATTTTAACTAACGGGAGTGAGAAAGTTCAGTTCAAATAGATACAAACACATTACCAAGCTTTCGTTTGGCAAGGGCACAATGCAGTCAGCATGGCCTCTACAGATGGGTAAGGCCCTTGTCAAGATCCTTTCTCTGGTGTAGGGCACAAGGCTGGCTGGGCAATGCCATGATGGCATGTGGGCTGCTCTCAAGGTCTGAAAAGAGCCTGAGCTCACACAACAAGCATTAGGAGAGGAGTCCAGGAAGACCCTTCATCCTCAGACAACATCTGCTCTTGGAGACTACAATTAAAAGTCAGACTCTGAAGGTTGTAGGCACCTGGATGCAACAATGTTGCAACATCAGCTTCCCTGGAACATCCTGTGAAAAATGACTTGATTAAATTTTCCAATTTCCTGGGGCCTCTACCTGTGCTTCCTTCTTGCCAGGAACCCAAAGTCTCCCTTTGAACATAAGCTGTCAAGAAGCTATACTTGTTAGCTAGCTTTGTGGGTGGGGTGTGGGCACCCCCCTGGAGTCCTGGATGACACCCACAGTGTGGAGAGGCACCTTCATTTTCCACCCTCCCTCTCCTCCTTCCTGGCCTGCACCCACCTCCCTGAACAGCTACCACCACCTGCCTCAGCCCATTCCATGCATTGCTGCCCTCCTCCAGTTGAGCGTCCTGACTGATCCTGAGCCTTTCAAAGTCTGTGACTTGACTCACTTTCTATTGGTGACGTGGTCTGGGCCCCATTATCAGCCACCTCTGCCTGGCACCACCAATGCCTCAGCTGGCATGTCTGCCTGCCACCTGTCTCCCAGATTGCCTGTTGCTGCCAGAGCTCTTCAAGCCAGCTCTGTCTGCTACCACCAGCTGCTGGAGCCACTTGCAGCTGCAGCATGCCACTTTAAATGCTTGCTGTCGGCAGCAGCCAAGACCACAGTCATTACCGGCACCTCTGGCAAAATTCCAACTGCCTCCCTTGGCAGCTCAGCCTTGCTGCACACTGCTAACTGCCACCAGCACCACTCCTCAGTGCTGCAGGCTGCCAGCCTCTGGAGCCAACCCGCACCTACAAGGCTATTTTAAGACATCTCTGTCCACCGCCGCCAGCTGTCTGTGTCCAGCCTCTGGTAACCTCCTACATTGGCTGGTGTGGCCCCGCCACACTTTGCCTCTTCCTTGGCCACCAGTGTCCAGCGCCACCTGTCTGCATGCATGCCTGTATGCCTGCATGATGATGCTGGGTGCCAGTATAAGCCTCTTCTGCCTCTTGTCACCTGTGGCGCCAGATTGCTCTAGCTGCTTCAGGTCGCTTTAAGATGCCTTTGCCCACAGTCACCAGCCACTGGGCCCTAGGTCGCCAGCTGCCCACGCCCGTTGGCTGCTGCCCAAACTTATCTAAGGCATTTGTGCCAGCGGTCAGGGCAACCAGCTCCGCTGCCCATGTCCACCTTCTACTGCTGGGTGCTGCTTCAAGCCACCTCTGCCCGCCCACTGCGTGCCTCGCGCGATGGGCCTGCTTTAAGCTGCAGCTGCCGGCTGCAAGCAGTGCCCTTCACATGTATCCCAGATGGGTTCTGCCCTTAATGTTCAGGATACCACCTCAGCTCCATCACCAAGGTCAAGGTGGGAGTCATGTCATCAGAAAGGAAAGGCAGGGGAGAAAAGTGTAGGGGCCTTTGTTTACATGGCTGTGTGACCTGGACAGGACTGGGAGGACCCTGAGTGGCATCATTTTGATAGACTGGGGGAGGGTGCTGTGACGGAGGATGGGAGGTCCAGGTTGGTCCTAGTTGGTCCAGGTTAGCTCAGGTCTGAGGCCCAACAAGCCCATGGTCCTGTGGGATCCAAGTTTAGAGACAGAAATGAATATGCTCTGAAGTTTAAGTGCAATCCTGACTCAGTTCATCTGGGCTTGTTGCTGAACCTGCTGTTGACGAGTTCTGGAGTTTCCTTGTGGTGTGTAAGAGCACAGGTGTCAGGAGGTTTTTGTGGATATTTGATAGCTTGTGCCTTTTTTTTTTTTCCTTCACCCTGCTTCTCAAAGTAGGAAAGTATGGCTTGAGTTGAGGCAAGACGATCACATAGACAAGTCAGTGCACTTGGAATGCTGCTTTCATGCCATGGTGGGGCATTAGATTAAGTCGTTTCCACTGCAAGTGATCTCTGCATATCTGTGCTCTCATCCTGGGATTTGGAATGTTCCTAGTCTATGTAGACTTGATAGGATGTGAGAGGAGAGCCATTCAAAGCACTGGCTGGAATTGGAAGATAGAATACTTTCAGAGAGACTGGCCTATTGTATCTAATTTGTTGATGAGTTTGATGCTTTTCAAACATGTTTTCTGTCACAACTGTAAATCAGGCTGAATGACTGAATAATGAAAATTGTCAGTTTACTCTTCACATTCTTTGGGTCAGGCATGCTTGTCAGGATAACACACTTTGCATTCCAGTTCTGCTCACTCTCACAAGTGTTGAGTGAAGAGGGAAGGTGGTTTACCGCCAGCCTGAACATCTACAGAAATGCTTATGTGCACTTGTTGTTCTTGTTACCCTGATAGAATGGCTTTATGTTTTGTTTTGAAAATTTTTTTTATTTTGTATCTGAGAAAACAAATAATGTAGGAGTGGGTCCCATGTCCTTTAGAACACTGTCAGCTTGCATGTAGCCATGAGTTTCTGAGTACACATTTAGCATCTTAGTGAATAATTGTTAAAGTGGAAGACACTTGTTTTACCGTTGTGGATTTCATGACCTCTGCCTGCATGTTGGAGGGAGCCAAGAGAGCCCAGATAGTCAAGGTGTTAAGAACAAATCACCTGTTTCTCGTGAAACAGGTGTTTTGGATATATTCCTAGGAATGCTATTGCTGGGTCATATGGTATGCTGATTTTCAGTTTTTTGAGTATCCTCCATACTGATCTCCATAGAGGCTGTACAAGTTTGCAGTCCCACCAACAATGGAGTAGGTTTCCCTTTTCCCCACATCCTCGCCAGCAAGTGTTGTTGTTGGTTTTTTGTATGTGTGCCATCCTTGCTGGCGTTAGGTAGTACCTCATTGTTGTCTTCATTTGGATTTCCCTTATTGCCAGGGAACTTGAGCATTTTTTCATATGTTTGTTTGCCATTTGGGTTTGTACTTTGTGAAATGTCTGCTCATTTCCTCTGCCCACTTCTTGAGTAGTTTGTTTTGGTGTTTTGGTTGTTTTGGAGATCTTTGTATATCCTGGAGATTAGCCCCCTATCACCTATGTAGTGTGGAAAGGTCTTCTCCCATTCTGTGGGTTGCTTTTTTACTTTGTTGATTGTTTGCCTTGCTGTAGAGAAGTTTCTTACTTCGATGAAGTCCCATTTGTTTATTTTGGTCTTGATTGCTATTGCTTTTGGAGACCTTTTTTAGGAAGTCAGGGCCTACACCTATAGCAGCACCTATAGCTGGCAATTGCAGTTCCCACATCCCATATGAGCTGAGCACTGATTTGAGTTTGAGCTGCTTGATTGATACTCCAGCTGCTCACTAATCCACCTGGCACCCTTGTGAAGACCCAGATGGAGTTCTGGCTGCTGACTTCCAAGCCACTGCAGACCATTTGGGGAATGAACCAACAGATGGGACAATCTCTCCTGCTCTTTCTACTTTCCCATCTGGAACTCTGCCTTAACCACTGTGCCACTGCGCCGGGCCCCAAAACATACATTATTTAACTTGAAAATAACCATCCAATTCTGTAATTCACCTGTGTTTCTTTTCTGTTCCCCAGGTCTATGTCCTATTAGCAATAACACTCCTTTCTAAAAAAATTATTGATTTTTCTTGCAAAGTCAGATATACAAAGAGAAACATCTTCTGTCCTTTGATTCAATCCTCAAGTGGCCACAGCAGTCAGAGCTGTGCCTTTCTGAAGCCAGGAGCCTAGAGCATCTTCAAGGTCTCCCACACGGGTGCAGAATATCAAGGCTCTGGGTCTTCCTCAACTGCTTTCCTAGGCCACAGGCAGGGAGTTTGATGGCAGCGGGGCTGGTGGGATTAGAACCAGTACCCAAGTGAGATCCCAAAGCATTTAAGGTGAGGACTTTAAACGCTAGGCTATGGCGCCGGGCACAGCAGGAAACTTCTTTCAGACTTCTCTCAGAGCAGAAGGGGCCCAAACTCTTGGGCTGTCCTCCACTGCTTTCCCAAGAATGTGAGCAGGTACCTGGATAAAAGTGGACAAGCTGGGACTCAAATCTGAGCCCATTTGGGCTGCTGGCCCTGGAGACAGCAGTTCAACTCACTAAGCTTCACTGCTAGCTTGTAGGTGTCTACTTTTTATTACATATGTTACATTATATTACATATATTATACTCAATTTTTAATTTTAGCTTTTCACCCACATTAATAATATATTGGCAAAGTTGGTCCTTCCATGTTAATTTGGTTATTACTCTTGGCTTGTTTATTTATACTTGATAAGAAGCATGTAGATTTAGAGACACACATACAAGCACACACCGGCATTCCTATGCTTTCAACCAAAATTTAACAGGAAAAGGACATTCCTATGCTCTGAGGAGTTTCATCCCTGTTTTACAATTTTAGGGAGTTTTTGCTTTCTCTCAGCTAACACCACTGTCATCAGAAATCAATGCTCAGGATCATCAAGTTTCTTCACCATCTATGAGTGGTGAATCATGTTTATTCTCTCTCTGATTATATACTAATAGGGTTTAGCTCCACTGATTCCTCCCTTCTCACTGGAATTGATTCCACTTAGTTATATTTTATCTGCATAATAACATTCTAGAGTTACATTTATTTTATTCAAGTATTCTTCAACTAAACCGTTAGTTTCTCTGTCAGATTTTGGTGACCAGTTTTGTACTTGCTGCAAATTCTAGGACCGTTTCCATATCTCTGGACTTTGTGCCTTACAAATTTTAAAGAAATAATAATGCCAAATGAGCATGAATGTATTTTGTGCAAAATCAGGAGCATTGAATTTTGAGAGAAACCGTTTTTATATTTTCCCACCACACCGTGTACATCAGTATCTTTCCACATGTATTCCCACAGACAACCATTTATCACTTTTCTGTATGTTCATTCTCGTTGGCACAAATGCTGTTTAGAGATTTTGCTTAAAATGGATTTGGAAAATGGAAAGATGATGTACTTTCATATATTCTGTTGATAACACTGCTTAAGACTTCCTAACTAGGTTGTCTTTGTCTGTGTTCATGCACCAGTTCCTTTTAATGATTCCCTTGCTTTTTCTGTCAGTTATTGCTGTGACCCTCACCTCTTTTCCCTCTCTAATCTTACATTGGGGACAGTAAAAATTTACTCTAATTGCAGTTTACTGCTGCTAAATAGTGCAGATGATATTCAGAAGCTCAACAGTTCACCTTTAAGAGGACGTAGTTCGCTTTTATTGAATGTCCTTTTTTGGTTGTTATCAAAGCGGTTTTTACATTAGTTACTCCACCTTTCATTTTTCCCTTATCTCATTGAGCTCCTTTTGCATTTCCTGCTGGACTCAGTCAAGCATGCGCAGCTGGGGCTGTACACCCCTCTCCCCTCAGTTGGTTTCTTCCAGTTCTCCAAGGCTGAAGCCCCGCCCACGAGCAGCTAGTGCAGCCTGCTTCCCATGTGACCCACAGAGCTCTGCTGGTGCGCATGCTCCTTACCCTTTCCCGAAGCCAGCCAGCGCCAGGGCGGCCGTTGTCCCAGAGGCCAGTGAACCCAGGATGGCTGCTCATCCCAAGGCTGGTGGGTACAAGGATTGCGCTGACCCAGATACCCACCCCATGGCATGAAGCATGAGGGTGGCCGCTGTGTCCTGAGGCCAGCAAGCACCAGGACAGTGGTGGTCCTTGCTCCCTGACCTGAGCGAGGTTGAAGAGCTCCCCTCAGAGGAGCCCATCTTCCTGAATTCTCCCATCTCCTGTGTCCTGGCCCTGTCAGCCTCCTGGGCGTCCCTGGCTGGGCAGAGGTGAGGAGGGCGGGAGATCCTGACCCACGGGCGCCAGGTGGTTCTGAAGGCAGTCTTGGCCCAGGCCGCAGCTTTGGAGCACTGCCTACAGTACATGGGAGACATTGTGCCCAGTGAGTGTCCACACTGGACAGGAGGAGTACAAGGGGCTGGCAGGGCAGGAGGTCGCGAGGTCACATGGTGAGACCCAGGAGAACATGGGGTGGTTTAGACAGTGGGACCTGGAGCCAGAGGATGCTGTCCTTGGCTGCCAAGTCACCACGAGGAACCTGTCCAGACAGCAGCCAGACAAACCAGAAGCCACAAAATGGTGCAGCGTGTCTGTGGTCGCTGGGCTTGGAGGTGGCTGTGATGCCACGAGGTAGGCAACCCTTGGTGCCATGGCCAGGGCTGGGAGCCACCTGGACGTTTGGGCCTTGGAGAAGGTAGAGACAACACTCCAGTGGGTCTTGCGGGTTGCCGCTGTGCTGCCCCTGTGCTGATCTTGATCCAGACCCTGGACTCTGAGCCCTGGAGCTTGCACTGCAGGTCCTGGGAACAAGCAGGCTGCTGGTGGAGATCCTCAGGGCAGCCCTGGGGTAGGAATGCCTCCAGAGCAGCTCAGGCCTTGCTTTCAGTAAACTACAGGAAGGAAAGAAGGGGTGGGCTTAAAAACAAAATTGTATGTGGGATTGGGCGAGCTCCTGCTGTGGTTCCCAATGAACAGAGGCCACTAGAAGGCACCCTTCTGACCGGGCTCCCTGCTGTGGGGCTGAGTTAGAGCCAGGACAGGGTTGAAGCTGAGTGGCCATGTCTGACTGGCATATCCTCCTTGCCTCCTGAGGAGCCCTGCATGGGTTTCTGGTGGCTACACTTCTACCATGGCTGCTGTACATGCTCTGCATTCTTACTAAGCTCCTACTGAATACTCCATATTGTACTAAACTGTAGCACTTGAAGAACAAAGTCAATCTACTCTGGAGAATTAGAAATTTTTTTAAAGGTTTCTAGTGGGAGTTAAAAAGATAAAATGTTAAAATGTTAAATGTTAAAATGTTAAAATGTTACTTTTTATTATATAATCACAGGGTATGACTATACGTTTACTAATGTTATAGTAGGTGTGTAACTTATATACTGCTTCTTTCATATGTAATTATTCATAGAGGAGAGACAGAGAAAGATCTTTAGGCCACTGGTTCACTTCCCAAGTGGCACCAATGGCTAGAGCTGAGCTGATTGAAAGCTACAAGCATTTCCCAGGTGTCCGAAGTGGGTTTACGATCCCAAGACTTTGGACCAACTTCAGCTGCTTTGCAAGGCCACAAGCAAGGAGCAGGACATGAAGTGGAGCATCCAGAATATGAACCAGTGCCCATAAGGTTCTCACATCAGACCCTATCTGATTATTTAATAACCTCATCTGTTTCATCAAAAGCACTGAAAAAAGACCTAAGGCTTGCCAGGCTGATTGTTCTTCCAATTGGTCTTTTTAATAGAAGCTGAGTTCTATCAGGTTTCTCCACTGATTTCATCAGCAGATGTTTCATTTTGTTGTGTCCTGGTTTTAACACACTGGGAGGGGTAGCCACTGATCCCTTCCCTAGAGTCGAAGGGAAACCTGAATCACACCATCATCTGTCTCCAAGCTTCATTTATGCTGCATGATTAGTTTTATTATTACTGCTGGACTTTGCAATCTTTTCTTTAAAGTTTTTTTTTTTTCCCAAGTGGCTTTCAAAGATCTCTTGGTCCATTTTAGAACACTTTTGTTTTGCCACAACCCTTTCCTGCCCTCTATCAAACTCGTCCTTTGTGAGTTCTAGTTTTGTGCAGATAATGTGAATCCATGATTTCCATGATTTTTTTACTAATTGCAACCAGATCTTACACAATTTGTAGAAGTAAATAAGCTGAATTTTCTGACTGCAGAAAGACTGGTCAGTGTTGGTCACCATAATATCAAAGGATTATGTATCTCTGCTCTCATATCAGAAGCCCTACACTGTGCAAGGAAAATGTTGTTGACATGGCTAAGACCATTGCACAACTGCAAAAACCATGCCATATTTTACTGTGCTTCACAACTGGAGTTTAATTTAATTCTACAATTTTGAGTTTTTCTCAAGATGTTTTTCACATCTCTCCTTTCTTTTACCACGTTCCTTTTCAGTTATTGTGTTACAAGCAGAATTCTCAAAGTATGGTCTTGAAAAACTCTGTAGATCTCCAGAACACCTCAGAAGTCTGACAGAAGGTCAGTACTATTTTCATAGTCATGCTAAGACAGTATTTGTTTTTTGTATGGTGAGCCAGAAGAGGTGAGGGGCCTTTTTCTTACTTCTGGGAGTGAATATCCAAATGTTCCAAGAGCATTTGTTGAAGAGACCCACCGTCTTTGCTGGGGCATGTTCAGTTCTCTTGTCCAAGATGAGTTGGCTCTCCATTTTGTTGTTCTTTTCGCTTGACCATTTCTGTTTCTGTATCAATACCAGATTGTTTGGATGACCGAAGCCCTGTACTATGTCTTGAAATCTGGTAATGCAATTCTTCCAACTTTATTTTTGTTCTTCAAGATAGCTTTGGCTGATCATCGTTGTTTGTATTTCCAGATGAATTTTTGTATAATTTTACCTATGTCTGAGAAGAATGTGGAGATTTTCATTGGTATTGCCTTGAATCTGTATATTACTTCCTATAATATGGATATTTTGATGATGTTGCTCTGCTGATCCAAGAACATGGTAGACTTACCCATCTTTCCATGTCATCGTCTATGTCTTTTTAATTTTTTTTAATGATTTTCATCATAGAGATCTGTCACATCTCTGGTTAGATTTATTCCAGGGTATATCAGTTTCTTCTCTGTTATTTTGAAAGGGACTGTACTTACAGATTCTTTCTCAGCAATGGAATTATTTGTAAATATTAGTGCTGTCAATTTATGTTCATTAAGTTTGTGTTCCCTGGTAGCTTTCCAAGCTCATTTATTAGTCCCAGTAGTGTGCTGAATGAGTCTTCTATATATAACTATCCTATGTATAGAATCATGTCATCTGCAAACAGAAAATGTTGCTTCATTGTGTCCAGTTTGAAATTCTTTAATTTCTTCTTCTTGCATAATAGCTCTAGGGAGGACTTCCAATACTATGTTGACTAGCAGTGGTGAAAGTGGACATTTTAGCAGGAAAGCTTCCTTATTTTCGCCATTCAGTATGCTGACGGCATTGGAGTTTTTATGGATTCCAATGCTTGTGTTGTAAAATATTCCTCCTATGTCTATCTTGCTTAGGATTTTTAGCATGAAATCGTGTTGGATTTTATGAGATGCTCTTTTTCGCATCTAGTGAGATGATCATATGGTTTTTATACTTCATTTTGTAGATTTTGTGTATCATGTGTATTTATTTGGTAAGGTTAAAGCATCCCTGCATATCAGGGATAGATCCCACCTAGTCCAGATCAGACATCTGTCTGGTGTATTTTTGGATTCCACTGGATCGTATTTTGTTAATGAATTTGCTTTAGTGGTCATCAGGGATATCAGTCTGTAGTTCTCTTTCTCTGTTGTGTCTCAGTCTGCTTTGGTGTTAAAGTGATGCTGGCTTCATAGAAAGAATATGGAAGGATTGCTTGTGGAGGATGGGGGTAGGTTCTTGCACTGTTTGTTAGAATTCAGCAGTGAAGTCATGTGGTCCAGGGCTTTTTTTTGTTACAAAAGATTGAATTCCTAATTCAATTTATGTCCTGATCATAGGTCTGTTTCAGTTTTGAATGAATTCATGATTCAGGTTTGGTGATTATTTTGAGCCAGCAGTTTGTCCGTTTCTTCTAGGTCTTGTGATTTGTTGGTCTATAATTGCTTATGTTATTTACAGATTATTCTTTGTACGTTGGAGCTAATTGTTATTATATTTTGTCTCTGATGGAATTGATTTGTATCTTCTTCCTCTTTTCTGATTATTTGGGTTAATGCTGTGTCTATATGGTTGATTCTTTCTTTAAAAGAGCCAGCTCCTTGATTCAGTGATTTTATTGATTGTTATTTTGGTCCCTACTTATTTCTTACCTGATTTTGATCATTATTATTATTTTGTTGTTGTTGTTATTAATCATGAGGGTATTTTGTTGTTGTTTTTCCAGATCTTTCAGATGTATAGTTAACTCATTTACCCGGTGCCTTTCTAGCTTCTTGAAGAAAGAACTGAGAGCAATGAACTTTCCTTTTAGAACGGCCTTGATTGTGTCCCACAGGTTTGCATGTGTTGTTTTCATGCTTTCAATGATTTCAAGCAATTTTTTTTTGCTTGTTTGATATCTTCTCTAGCCCACTGTCCATTCAGCCTCATGCTGTAGTGTGTTGACATGGGTGTGACACATTGCAAAAGAAGGTGAATCCAGGAAGGTGTTTAGCCAGTGGAGAACATTAATACCTTCTCTTTTAAAAAAGAATAATCCTAGTCATCTCAAATGTAAAATTAATTTAATACACTTAAAAAGCCACAAAGTTACATGGTTTAAATGCATACTTAGGACAAGCTAAAGTATAGGTGCAACTTGCTGCACTAAACAATTGAAAGAAAACAGCTTATTTTCCAAACATGAAGACTGAATGTATCAGTTGAAACACTGGTACTCAGTTATCTTTCAGAATATGAATCAATGTAAAATCACCACAGGGTCAGCAAGCTGGATGATTTGTTCTTGTTGCTGATGATTTGGCTTTGATGTTTTATTCCTTTAGCCAAGGTTTCAGCAGCAGCAATAAATCTATCATAGAATGATGGGAATGGACATAACAATACATTAGGATTTTTGCTGGTTTGTTATCATGCATAGTAAGTATTGTGTTGGTATGATAAATACAGTAGATTTGCTTTCTTACAACATTTTTCTGTTGTTTTGTTTATTTTTTTCTGTTTATTTTTACCTAACATTTGCACTTAAAGATAAAATCCATTTGATTTATAAATATGAATGCAGAGAACTTAATCACCCAGGCTTACACATTTTTAACACCAGAACAAGTTGCTTTAACCTATTAAAATATTACCTTTGTAACAAAGTTGTATGTTCATAATTTCTTTCCAAAATCTGTTCCTCTCTTTTATGCAACCAGGAGATAAAAACAGAAATTTCCTATATGAGATCCAAGTGTATTATTTTAATAAATAATGTAAATAACACTTTTTATATTTATCATTTCTTAAACATTGTGTTATCTAGAGATAGTTTTCCCTTTGACAAAACGAAGTTAAATAAGTATGTGTTGTAATTGTGTCTCATTTATACTTGTTTTTTCTAAACAATTTCACAGAATATTTCATGTCTATTGCATAGCCCCATTGTAAGCATATGCTTGTAATACTTTCATGTACTCAACCTAGAAATGTATAGAAAAGTCTCACTCACTTTATCTGTCTGTGTGTCTGTCTGCCTGTCTGTAACTCTTTCAAGTAGATAAATAACAATTTGTACAGTGTTTCATGGTTGATAGCAAAGGTAGGAGAGAGTTGGAGGTGCATTTGGGAGGGCTGGAAGGGGAAGCAAAGTGGTGAGGTTGATTCACATAGACTAAGTTAGCATGATAGACGTAAGGAGTACTAGTATTGTATTGCATGAAAGGTGATTATACATACTTAAACTAAATTGGAATTTTTGTTTTTGAGTGTTTTTTGTTTATTTTTTGTTTGTTTTTCAGATATACAGAGATGAGAGGCAGAGAGGACAATCTTCTGATGCTTGATTCACTCCCCAAGAGTCTGCAATGTCTGCAGCTGAGCCTATGCACAGCCAGGAGCCAGGAACCTCTTCTGGGTCTGCCACGTGAGTGCAGATTCCCAAGGATTTGCCTGGTACTGGACTGCTTTCGCAGGGAGCTGGATGGGAAGCAGGGCCTTGGGGCTTGAGGTGAGTTCCTGTTACAACTCATTTGCAGCAGATTTTATTACACAGTGGAATAGCTATGCCACACAAACACTCCTGATCCATTATGTTTCAGTGGTGTCAGTTGTAATGTTTCCTTTTTCTTGGCTAATGTTATCTATTTGAGTTTTTCTTTTTTCTTTTCTTTGTGATTCTGGCTAGGGTTTTATCACATGCTTTTTCTGCATCCATTGAGAGGAAAATATAGATTTCTTCTTCATACTGTTAATGTGATTTGTACCTTTTCTTGGATATGGGAATGTTGCTGAATTCTCAGAATAAATGTCACTTGATCAAGATGTGGTTTTGGGTTTGATTTGCTCATCTTGTTGAGCATCTTGGCACGGACGTACATCAAGGATAGGAGTGTGGTTTCTCTTCATCATGACTTTGATTTTTATCATCAGAATGAACTTGACCTCATAAAGAATTTGGCTGAATTCCATTTTGCTCAACGTTTTGGAATAGTTGGAAAAGTATAGGAGCTACCTTCTCTTTTGTTATTTCGTGGGTTTCTGTAGTGAGGTCATCAGGCCCCAGAATTTTTTTGAATGGAAGCCTTCTGATTACTACTACCATCTCATTCTTTGTAGTAGGTTTGTTTAGGTTTCCTTGTAACAGAACCGTCTATGTCTTCTGTATTTACTCGCAGTAGGTTTACATGCATGCAGGAATTTATGCATTACCTCAGGATTCTCCAGTTCATTTCCATGTAACTCGCAGTATTTCCTTGTGATCCTTTCCTTTTCAATTCTTTTGATGTGAAACAGGATTTATTTCATTATTTAGTTATTTATTTGTTTAAATGCCAGGTACAGAGAGAAGGAGCAAGCTAGCTAGCAGGAGAGAGACTTTTTGTCTGTCGGTTAATCTGCAATGGCTAAAGTAGCTGTCTGTGGGCTGGTCTGAAGGCAGGGACCCCAGCAGTCAGGCCATCTTGTGCTGCTGTCCCATGCATATTATTAGAGAGCTAAGTCAGAGGTGGCACTACTAGAACTCACACTGATACCTGTGTGGAATGGCGGCACCATAGGCTAAGGATTAGCTTTCTGTGCCACAAAGTCATTCCTGATCATTTTTATTTCTTTGGTGTCAGTTGTCGTATTTCCTTTTTCATAAGTTTTTTCTCATCTTTTTTTGTTGTTGTCATTAGTCTGCTAGAGGTGTATCTATCTTATTTAAAATGATTTTTTTAGTACCCAGCACAGTGGCATAGTGGCTAAAATCCTCCCCTTGAATGCGCCTGGATCCCATATGGGTGCTGGTTCTAAGCCTGGCAGCTCCACTTCCCATCCAGCTCCCTGCTTGTGGCCTAGGAAAATAGTAGAGGATGGTCCAAAGCATGGGAAACCCTGAAAAGCTCCTGGCCTCGGATTGGCACTGCACTGGCTGTTGCTGTCAGTTGTGGAGTGAATCAGTGGCCTGAGGATCTTCCTCTCTGTCTCTCCTCTTCTCTGTATATCTGATTTTGCAACAAAAATAATATGAAAAAATATTAAAGATTTCTTAAAATGCCTACTTTTGCACACTTTTGGGTGTATTATAGCCTTGTGTTTAGGTGCCCATGTGGTTTTTGTATAATTTCACTTCAAATTCTCTAATTTCTACTCTGATTCTTATCATTTTTCATGCTGCTGATTTTGAACTTGGTTTGTTCGAGTTTTAAGATTTATTTATTTTTATTGGAAAGTCAGAAATTCTGAGAGAAGATGTGACAGAGAGGAAGATCTTCCATTCGATGATTCACTCCCCAAGCGACTGCAATGGCAGTTGTTGGGCCGATCCGAAGCCAGGAGCCATGAATTTCCTTCAGGTCTCCCATGCGGGTGCAGCGTCCCATGGATTTGGGCCATCCTCAACTGTTTTCCCAGGCCACGAGCAGGGAGCAGGATAGGAAGTGGAGTTGCTGGGATTAGAACTGGTACCCATATGGGATCCAGACGCATTCAAGGGGAGGACTTTGGCTGCTACACCACTGAGCTGGATCCAGGAGTTTGGTTTGTTCTTCATTTTTTGTCTCTAAAATCCATTGTTAAATTTTTGTTTTGATTTTTCTCTCTCTCTTTTTAAAATTTCATTTGGCTGGAGCTTAGCCAATGAGAAGCCGGGAGCCAGGAGCTTCTTTCTGGGTCTCCACGTGAGTACAGGGTCCCAAAACTTTGGGCCATCCTCAACTGCTTTCCCAGACCACAAGCAGGGATATGGTTGGGAAGATGGGCTGCTGGGATTAGAACTGGCACCGATATGGGATCCATGCGCATTCAAGGCAAGGACTTTAGCTTATATGCAATTGTGTCAGGCCTGATTCCTACTTTTATATCTTTATGCTCAAAGAAGATACATTGCATGATTTCAATCTTAACCCCTCTGTATCTTTGTTAATTTTTGTCTGGACGATATACCCACTGAGGAGATTGCAGTTTCAAAATTACCAACTATTATTATGTTGGAGTCTATCTCTCCCTTTAGTTCTGATAGTATGTTTTATATATATATATAGGGGACCTTGTGTTGGGTGCACACATACATACTGTTCTTCTTGTTGAATTGAAACTTTTATCACAATATTTTGATTCCTTAACCAACAATAAATGTTTGAGGACATGGAGATGTTTACCCATATTCAACATTATGCAGGATTACAGGGTGTACATAATCAAGAAGATACTTGGTGAACAGGTTAAGACATAGTTCAGGACACCTACATCCCATTTTATGCAGTGCCCTGGGTTTGAATCCCACCTCAACTCCTGATTGTAATTTCCTGCTGTGAGCTAGCAGGTGATGGCTCACATAGTTGGGTTACATGGCTCACATGGCCCATCCAGGTGATATTCTGCATTTCTGGCTTCACTCTGTCCCAGTCCTGGCTTTGAAGTCACTCAGGAAGTGAATCACAGAATAGAAAATTCTCTGTCTTTCTGTCTCTGACTCTCACTCTACCTCTGTGATCTGCAAGTAAAATGGAAAAATAATAATAATAATTTAACCAACTCTGAAGATTAGTTTGCTTGAAAGAGGTAAACACAGAGTTAGAGAAAAGAAAAAAGAATCTTTGTTGGTTCATTCACAAAATGCCTGCAAAAATTCCATGCAAGTGACAGTGACCTCAGCACCTGAGATACCTCCTGCTGCTCTCCCAGGAACAGTGAACAGAACTGGCCTCAAGTGGAGCAGCTATAACTTTAGACTCAAGTGTAAGATCTGCACTATGGGAGGACTATTGCTACACCAGTCCCCAAAGAGGTTCAAAAAAATTGGCAAACTCTGTGAATTTTTAGTAAACAAATTTTAATGAATAAACTTTAGGTGTCAGCTAAAAATAAAATTTCTTAAACTAATTAATTATTGGAAAGCAGAATTCTGACATGGTCAAAAGCATTATATTTTAAAGTTAAAGATAAGATTGGTATTGGTTAAAATTGAAATAAACTCATCTGAGTATGCTTTTCTAAACAGTTTTGTCATATTGTCCTGGGAATAATGCGGCTATGATCATTTTTCACATATACGAATCCGATGGAATATATTTAAATATATCTCCTCATGAACAATAATGCAATAAAATATAATTTCCTTTGTAGTCCCAGAAAATACTTATTTGTTTATATTAAATAAATATTTATTCTAGAATCTATTGAACATTAGCTTTTAGGATCTAAAGCTTCATAAGTGTTCTAGACTTATTTTTTTAATTGATGATGAACCAGTATTTTTAATTTTAAAATATAGTGTATAATTATAACTGTCATTGTAATTTACAGTTCTGAGAATATAATATTCCCTTCTTTTCTCCTTCCCGCTTTCCTTCTTTCTGCTTTTCTGTTTTTTGTTTTAGTTTTTAAGGTAACTGAAATTTAAGTTACAGTAAAAACACTGAATACTTCACCAAATGAAACTTTTAACGAGTCAAAAGCAAAAAGAACTTAGTGGGCATTAAGACAACCCCTGAAAAAAGTATAATTGAGTGTAAACATGTCCATTTCACCTATATTCAGTACGTTTTAATCAAAGATAGTTAAACTTTCTTAAACATTGGTTTGCCACAATATAAAACCAAGCTTTACAAAACCCTATTTGTAGCAGTGCTGATGCACACAGACCTTTCTCTTTGCTTTTTAAATCTCAGCTCCCACATCTAAGGGAGAAAGGTGATACTAATGTAATCTTCCTTGTATAGTTTGAAATCTGATTCCTGGCAATGTATCAGTAGTTCCTATGTAATTGCTTTCCAGAATAATCTATCCATAATGGAACTCACATTTGTCTCTAACCCATCAATTGCACTTTCTGTTCTGTGTGAATCTCGTAGTCTCGGTGCCAATGGCGGTTTTGAAGTTTTTAACAAATGGTTATGACAGAACCTTATAGGATTCCTTAGACAATAGGAAATGCCTTTTGCTCTTGACATTATATTTCAATATCCCTCTGAGGTTTGGTTCAACTTTCTTGAATTTAACACAATATTTACAGTCCCTGCAGACAGTTACAATTTTATACATAACAACAAATTTTACATGTATCAGTTATTATTCTGCTACACTGGAAATAGTAAAATAAATTCCTTTTCAAGGATAAGCATACCGGTAAAATCCTCAGATATGATAACGGCTTAGAAGTCTCCCCTAAGTCTAGAATCTTAGTATTATTCTGTGTGGATATCACAAGACAGTAAAATACACATACAAGCCAACCTGAATTCACTAAAAACCTTAAGCTTCAAATGATTATGAAACTGTATGAAAGATATTCCTCCTTAAGATCCTGTCAAAAGTGATAATGAGTGCATACACATTTGAGAACTATGGGCAACAACATGGCTTACAGAATTTCTTTGTCATCCCATTCCTGTAATGGCTTAAAAACATTTCATATCTCACTGAATTTTTTTAAAAATGTGCTCTTTACTATAGTGTTAGATCTTTCTTAAATGTACAGAATGGGATACTTAAAAGCAGCATCTTATATCCTGGGCAAAGCTTCTTGAATTGTCTTCTACAACAAGAGCCTGAAGGGAGTCACCTCATTGTGTTCCTAAGGAGGTGAGAGGGGATCACTTACAGTTCTCAGCAGGATGGTGAGGGTGGATCATCAGTTACACTGTGTGTGTGAAGCACTGCATAGGTTATTTCAATGATCAAAAGTCAAAAGTCCTCACAATACTTGGATACACATAAACACATTATTACCACTACATGCCATTTAAATAGTCCTGAAAATATTGTTTAACACTTGTGATTGCATGTTATTGAAACAGTGAGGCTGAGTTTTATCAATATGCCCTAAAGTTACATGGTAGCTTAGATTGAGAAAGATAGCTAGTCCACAGTCTATTGTTTTCTCTTTAAAGTTGTATTTTTTCTGAAAGATTTACAGAGAGAAGGAGAGATATGGAAGGATCAGATTGCCCATCCACTGTTTCACTCTGCAAGTTCCGGATCGCCCACGTGGGTGCAGGGTTTCAAAGCTTTGGGCCATCCTCTACTGCTTTCTTTCCCAAGCCACAAGCAGAGACTGGCTGGGTAGTAGAGTAGCAAGAATAAGATCTGGCACTCATTTGGGATCCTGGCACATGCAAAGGTGAGGATTTAGCCACTAGCCCATTGGGCTGGACCTTGTATTCTAGACTTGACAGTTTAAAACACTGTTGTCACAGATCCATTGGCAGAGGAATCCAGGGAGTTAAGGGCTCAATTTTGGCTACTAGCAAGAACAAAGGGAAAAGCTGAGGACTGTGAGTTAGATGAGTGGCTGCTGTTTCCTCAAAGAACTGCAGGATATCAGATGAGTCATTTGGCAACATGGCACCCAGTTTGTCGTACTAATATAGCACAAGCAAATACAAGGTTTATATAATTTATTTGTAATATTTTATTTTTCATGCATCACTTCCGAAGACTGCTTTCCATTCCCTTCCCCACATACTCATTTCTCCTATATTATTGAAATACTGTAGTCCTTCAACAGCAGTAACTTACTAAGTCCATCATTGTGCTATTTAAGTATATCCTGACATTGTAGGTACAGACACTGGTAGCAATTGAAGCATGCTGTTGTCAAGACATATGTCACAATTTCATTGGGAGTTCATCTTTTATTCAGTAGAGAGGCATACTGTGATGTATCTTCACCTGTCAGTGTGACATTCTCCATTTACAAAGTTCCTATGGGTGTATATATGTATATACATGTTTATCTAAAATGTGTTTATCTTGCGTTTTGCATGAAGGTTGACTTAGAATTGAACTGGCTTATTTTACTGAGCTTAATGATTTGTAGTTGAGCCCATTTTGTTGCAAATGTCAGGATATCCTATTTCCCCCCACAGATTAGATATACCATATTTTGTTTATACATTCTTCTTTCCATGGCCATCCGGGTTGTTTCCATTTCATCAGTATTGCAGATTGTGCTGTTGTAAAAAATAGGATTACGGGCCATCCCCAAGACCCCCTTGGTTTCACATGCGCTGGTTCGGTACTGCATCCCAGTCTGGCACAGCCACCTCACAAAGGCATTTGTCAGTGTGTGCTGTAGCCTGGCGAAGTCAGCCCAACTGCCAATTCCAACTCACATTGGTGGGAGATACAGCAGAGCCCAGCCCTGCCACCTCCCAATCCTGGACCTCATGTGCTCTGGCTGGTATTGCACCCTGACCCAGCCTGACCCATTCTCCATTCTGGCATTTAGATTTGCCAGTTGGTGATATGGACTGACCCAGCTTGGCCTGCATCTGACCTGCACCACATGTATGCCAGTAGGTAGCATATCTTGGCCTGGTCTGGGCTGCTTCCTGTCTTCATTCTTGCACTTACCTACAGGAACTGTGTTCCAACAGAGGAATTCCCCAGGCTCCTCCATTCAAATCTCTCCCAACGCCAGATCTCACACAGCAGTGGATCCATGTGCCAGCCCTACTGAGTCTACCTCCCATCCTAGCAGGAACGGTGGCCTTCCCTCACTGGTCCTATCCATTCTAGTTCTTAGTGTTGGGTATTACATCCTAGCCAAGCCTGATCCATACCCAGGCACAGCTCACACATGGCTCAGCTGGGACAGAGACTTTTGCCTAGCCTGTCCTATATCTACTTTGGTTCTCACGAGTACCCGTGGGTGCTGGATTCTAGCCCATTCTGGCACATCCCGTACCCAGCCCACACACATGCTGAGGGATTCTAAAGCTCTATCCAGAACAGACCGCAGCCACTTCCCTGGTTCTTGCTCTCTCTAATGGGGATCCCATCATGGCCAGGGTGTTCCTTTTATCCCCAGCCAGGCCTGCTCCCCTCCACAGATCTCATGAGTGCCAGTGGATGCTCTGAGCCACCCTGGCATAGCCCCATTCATCTTAACCTTTGCATTGGATGTTATAACCTAGCCAGCCGCAAGTCCCTACTCTTGCTGTTGGGTCTGCAGCCTGGCCCTGCTCAATCTGCTCCCATTTCTGGCTCATGTGAACCAGTAGATATGATACCCTAACCCAGAATGACCTGAACTCCAGCCTTGTTTCTACACTTGCCAATAGTTTCAAATGAGCATTTTTTGTTAACCAATCATTTAAACTTACTGTTTAAAATTTGAAAGTCAGAGCCCAGCACAGTGGCATAGTGGATAAAGTCCTCACCTTGAATGCGCTGGGATCCAATATGGGCACAGGTTCTAACCCCGGCAACACCACTTCTGAACCAGCTCCCTGCTTGTGGCCTGGGAAAGCAGTTGAGAATGGCCCAAAGCTTTGGGACCCTGCACCCCTGTGAGAGCAGGAAGAGGTTCCTGGATCCTGGCTTCGGATCAGCATAACACCGGCTGTTGCGCTCACTTGGGGAGTGAGTCATCAGACGGACTATCTTCCTCTCTGTCTCTCCTCCTCTCTGTTTATATCTGACATTAAAATAAATAAATAAATATTTTTAAAAATTGAAAGTTAAAGCTTAAATACTTATCATTGATTCATAAAGAAAATTTTGATCCATTTTACCTTTTTTTTCTTTTTTTTAAAGATTTATTTTTATTATGTTTTTATTGGATAGGCGGATATAAAGAGAGGAGATAGAGAGCAAGATCTTCCGTCCGATGATTCACTCCCCAAGTGAGCGCAATGGCCGATGCTATGCCGATCCGAAGCCAGGAGCCTCTTCTGGGTCTCCCATGTGGGTGCAGGGTCCTAAAGCTTTGGGCCATCCCTGACTGCTCTCCTGGGGCCACAGGCAGGGAGCTGGAAGGGAAGCGGGGCTGCTGGGATTAGAACCGGCGCCCATATGGGATCCTGGGAGTATAAGGCGAGGATCTTAACCACTTGCGCCATTGCGCCGGGCCCCATTTTTTCTTTTTTAAAGGTTTATTTTGATTGCAAAGTCAGGTATACAGAGAGGAGAAGAGACAGACAGGAAGATCTTCTGCCCAAAGGTTCACTGCCCAAGTGACTGCAACAGCTAGAGCTCAGCTGAGCCAAAGCCAGGAGCCAGGCACTTCTTCCAGGTCTCCCATGAAGGTGCAGGGTCCCAAGCCTTTGGGCTGTCCTCAACTGCTTTCCCAGGCCACAAGCAGGGAGCTGGATGGGAAGTGGGGCTGCTGGGATTAGAACCAGTGCCCATATGGGATCCTGGGGCGTTCAAGGTGAGGTCTTTAGCCACCAAGCCACTGCACAGGCTCTCTGAATTCCACAAAATACTGAAAGAGAAGCTCACTCCAAGAAGCAGGCAATGATATATCTGTTCCAACCAATACCACTCAACATTGTACTGGAGCAGATCTCATGCCTGCTGTATGAGATAGGATTCACATACTTTGAAAGGAATTATGTCATCTTCAACTTGATATTAAAATAAGGCTGCTACATGCTCTGGCCAGTGCAGCCAGTATCGTGGACAGGGAGAGGGTCTGGGGATGAAGCACCATCCAGAGACCAGTGATGGCAGAAGTCTTTCTGAAGTGTTTCTTCATTGCTCCTTCACCTCTCCTTATGTACCCTCCCCCCAAGTCCTAATTGAGCCTTGAAATTATATACAGCTGAGTGCAATTAGTCTAGCTGTTTTTAGCATCAAACCCAGTTCCTGTTACTGCTCAGCTGAATGAGCGCTATTAACTCCTTAGCCCTCCACAGCTAACACTAGCATCATTACAACAGGATTTACATAAAGGATGAATACTATTTGATATCCTAGCAACCATTCTAGTTTGAACATGAAATTAAAATGCTTTTTCCTGGCCTCAGAAAGGAGGAAAGTGTGACTAAGCCAAGTAAATGGAACATGTGCTCATGATGTGTTCACTGCGCTAGAAGCACAGTGGCCCCCACAGGCCCAGGTCAACATGAGAATGGGGGTTCAAGGAAGGGAATGGGGTGGAGTAGGGTTGAACTGAGTTACTGTCCTCACTCAAGTCTCTCTTGAATGCTCATTTGTGCAATTTGTTGACTAAAACCTGCATGCAAACAGTAAACATGGCCTTCTTGGGTCAAGTGTCCAGGTATTTCAGGGGCAAAGCCCAAGCCAGGAGGAGATGAGTGGCACATGAATTAAGTTAATTTCAAAGTCAAGGCATGCTGTTTACGTAATTAGTCTAAACTCCCCATGGGTGCTGATTGTGTCACACTAAAATACTCATGCATGACCTCTCACTTAAGAAATGATGCAAGAATTACATCTTCTTTATCAATGTTTAAACTATATATGTATTTATTTCCATTATTTTTAAAGGCAGACAGACATACTGTTAGGCTCAAGGTCTGAGCTCAAGAGCAAATCAGAAAACTTCAAAATCCTCTTAGTGGAGAGTGGTTTTAGTGCATTAAACTTAATGAATTTCATCAAAGCATGATCCCAACAGGTGTCTTGATCTGCGCCCTACCTTTTCACAGTCCCGACAAGTGTTTGTAACTTGCGAGCCATTTTAGGGAGGCGGATCTTTCTCTAGAGCTTCTCAAAGGTGACACAAGGGGCTTCTGGCAGAGCAATCCATTGAAAGATTTGAAACCCCAGCAGACCAACAAGGCAAGTTTTCAATCCCAAATCGTACCACCATGGAATGTGCAAGAATCTATTCTATCTAATTCCATTAATTTGAGTGCTTAGGGGCACAAGTTGTGGCATCACGTTACCTGATATTACAACTTGGCTTCATAACATGTTCCAAAGTGTGACCCTGAACACGTTAACTTTTTGTTAGTCTCCCTTTTTGAACCTATAAAATGGAGTTAATCAGGGTCCGTCACAGTGGCCTAGCAGCTAAAGTCATTGCCTTGAATGTGCCAGGATCCCATATGGGCGCCAGTTCTAATCCCAGCACTCCACTTCCCATCCAGCTCCCTGCTTGTGGCCTGGGAAAGCAGTCGAGGATGGCCCACACCCTGCGGTCTCTGCACCTGTGTGGGAGACCTGGAAGAAGTTCCTAGATCCTAGCTTTGGATTGGCATAGCACCGGCCGTTGTGCTCACTTAGGGAGTGAATCATCAAATGGAAGACCTTTCTTTCTTTCTCTCCTCCTCTGTATATATCTGACTTTGCAATAAAAATAAAGAAATCTTTTTTAAAAATAAAAAAAACATAAATCTTAAAGTGCATACTCATGACAATTAGACACACGGTTCAGAGTTGGGAGTATTTACTCTTCAGAAGATGTGCTTTATTTTTTTGGTTTTATTATAAAAGATATTACTGGGGTAATTTGGGAAATCAGATGGGGATATCTGGATTAGACTGTATTAATACACTGCTGTTACCTTCCTGGTTTTGACAGGCATTCTCTAGCTATCTAGGAGGCAAACTGGGGTTTAAAGACTATGAACATGCCCTTTGAATTTACTTCCTAGTCACCTACTTGACTCTCAGAGACATCTGGCTCTGTCTGGAGGTGTGACTGGCATTCCAGCATTCCAGGATGAATGCCTGGAAGGCTCTATCACAGCCTCCAGTGGTCAGGACCATCCCATACTGGTAATTACTCAGTCCAACATGCCAAGAGTGCTCAGATTAAGAAATGGGGAGAGATGGGCCCAGTGGTGTGGCCTAGCAGTTAAAAGTCCTCGCCTTGACAGACACCCAGATACCTAACCCTCCAGGATGCTGGGGGTTGACAAAGCATCCCCCAAACTGGGCCACAGTAGGCCCCCAGAACTCCTAACCCTCCAGGAGGCCGAGGGCCAACAGAGTATCCAGCAACCAGGTCAGCAGAAGGGCTCTGATCCCATAACACTTCAAAATGGTGGGTTCTTACAGAGCATCCTCCGACCCAGGCCGCAGAAGGCCTCAGATCCCCTAACCCTCCAGGATGTTGGGGGCTGACAGAGCATCCCACAGCCCTGGACACAGAAGGCCCCAAAGCCCCCAACCCTAAAACATTTTAGGTGCCAATAGAACATCCCCAACCTGGGATGCAGAAGGCCACAGATCCCCTAACCCACCAAGAGGACGGGGGCTGAGAGAGCATCCACCGACCCGGGCGGCTGAAGGCCTCCAGATCCCCTAAACGTACAGGATGATGGGGGATGACAGTGCATCCCCTGTCCTGGGAGGCAGAAGGACCACAGATACACTAAGTCTCCAGGAATGAGAGGGCTGGCAGAGCATCCCATGACATGCTCACAGAAGACCCCCAGATTCTCTTAACTGTCCAGGATGCTGGGGAAGAGAGAGCATCCCGCAACCCAGGCCACAGAAAGCTCCCAGTCCCTCTAACCATCCAGGAGGAGGAGAGTCAACAGAGTATCCCCGAAATGGGGCCGCAGAAGGCCCCAAGATCACCTAATCCTCCAGGAGCCCGAGGGCAGACAGATCATCCCCCAAATGGGGCCACAGAAGGCCCCAAGATCACCTAATCCTCCAGGAGCCCGAGGGCAGAAGCCCCCAAGATCACCTAATCCTGCAGGAGGCCGAGGGCAGACAGAGCATCCTCCAAATGGGGCCACAGAAGCCCCCAAGATCACCTAATCCTCCAGGATGCCAGTGTGACCGAGCATCTCATGACCCAGGCTGCAGAAAGCCCCCAGTCCCTCTAACACTCCAGGAGACAGAGGGCTGACAGAGCATCCACCAATCAGGGCCGCAGAAGGCCACCAGTACCCTAATCCTCAATGATGCTGCAGCCTGTCAGAGCATACCCAGACATTGGCCGCAGAAGACCCCAAGATACCCTAACCCTCCAGGATGCTGGTGGCTAAAAGAGCATCCCCTGACTCAGGCTACAGAAGGCCCCAAGATCCTCTAAACCTCCAGGATGCTGACACCCACTGGTGCATCCCCTGACCTCTGCCAAAGAATGCCCCCAGATCCCCTAACCCTCCAGGAGGCTTGGGTGACAGAGCATCACTGACTAGGGCCGCAGAACGCCCCCAGATCCCCTACCCCTCCAAGATGCTAAGGGCAGACAAAGCATCATCCCATTTGGGCCACAGAAGGCCCCCAGACCACCTAATGATGCTCCAGGAGGCCAACAGCTGAGAGCATCCATCAACCAGGGCCACAGAAGCCCCCCAGATCCCTTTACTCTCCAGGATGCTGGGGGCTGACAGAGCATTGTGCAACCCGGGCTGCAGAAGGCCCTAGGATCCCACAATCCTCCAGCAGGCCGGGAGCCCAAAGAGCATCCCCCAACCTGGGCTGTAGAAGGCCCCCAGATCCCCTAACCCTCCTGGATGCTATGGGCTAACACAGCAATCCCTGACCCAGATCACAGAAGGCCCCCGGATCCCCTAACCCTCCAGGAGGCCGAGGGCTGAAGCAGCATCCCCCGACCTGGGCCGCAGAAGGCCCCCAGATCCCCTAACACTCCAGGAGGCCAAGGGTCAGCCCCGAGCAGACCCTGCCCAGGCCTGCGGAAGAAGCACCAATGTGCTTCCTGGAGACTGAAGATCAGGATTCACTTTTTTGTTTTTTAAGATTTATTTTATTGTTATTGAAGATTTAGAGAAGAGGACAGCTAAAGAAGATCATCAACTTACAGTTTTGTGCACCTCAGCTCTCCTCTTCTGGCCGAACTGCAAGACGGCCAATTTTCAGCACTCTGGGTTCCCGTAGGTGCGTCCTCACGTCGGCGCCGGGGTCACGCACACGCTGGGGTCACGCTGGCGTCAGGATCACTCACACAGACCAGTCGAGCCAGGACGCTGAGCTGAGCAGTCGCGTGGGAGCCCAGGTGAGTCGCGGCCGGGATAGTGAGTGTGAGGGACCGGGCTGAGGCTTGAGAGTCACCGGGCCGGGGTGGTGGGCTGCCGGGCCGGGGTGGGGGCGGTCACTGGCCTGCGAGTCAGTGCTGAGGGCCGGGCCGGTGCGAAGGGTCACCAGGCTGAGATGGCGGGCTCCTGGCCGGGTGGAGGACCTTGGATGGGCAGAGGAAGGTCCAGGGCTATAAAGGTGCCTTAAAACCCTACCCTTCCAGCAGGCGGGGTGACTGCACAAGCAGCTACTTACCCAAGAAAATGTTTTGAAGAGATGAAACTAACAACAACAAAAACATCAAAATCCATGAGATATAGTTTTCGCTTATCTTTGTTGGTGAAGTGTGGCTACTGTAGGCAACAAATAGATGTTTTTTTTTTTTTTTTCTTTAATCCAGTCTACTAAACTGTGGCGTATGATTGAGTTTAAGCCATTTACATTCAGGATTAATATGTATGGGTGTTACTTTGGTCCTGTCATTTTAGCAATGGATTGTTCATTGGTTTAGTCTTCTGTTGTCATTTTGTTGCCTTTGGTTTTGTTTGGTGCTGTTCCTCTTCTCTGTCAAGAGAATATCTTGAAGTATCGTTTATAGGGCAGGTTTGGGAGAGGCATATTTCTTTTTTTTTTTTTTTAACAATGATTCATTTGGGGGGCCCGGCGCGGTGGCGCAAGTGGTTAAGTCCTCGCCTTGCACGCCCGGGATCCCATATGGGCGCCGGTTCTAATCCCGGCAGCCCCGCTTCCCTTCCAGCTCCCTGCCTGTGGCCTGGGAAAGCAGTGGAGGACGGCCCAAAGCTTTGGGAACCTGCACCCGTGCGGGAGACCCGGAAGAGGCTCCTGGCTTCGGATCGGCATAGTATCGGCCCGTTGCGCTCACTTGGGGAGTGAATCATCGGACGGAAGATCTTCCTCTCTCTCTCTCCTCTCTCTGTACATCCACCTTTCCAATGAAAAAATAATAAAAATAAATCTTTAAAAAAAAAAAAACAATGATTCATTTGCATTTTGTTATTTCATAAAGAGAAGAAAACAAAAGCTGTCTGGCTTTCTCCACACCAACCAATAATTTTGCATTGTTAAAGTTTGGGATGTTTTCCAAAATGGTGCCCAGTTCAGCTCTAGGAAGCAAATTGGGCTGATAAATCCACACTGTTCTTGCACTGCCTATCTGTGATCTGCTGCTCTGTCTCTGCTCCTGGTCAAATCAAACATACCAGCAGGATGGACTGTTTTTTTTTTTTTTTTTTTTTTTGGTCTGGGTTCACCTCCCAAGCTCCCGGTAAAAGTTCCTTCGCACCTGGTTGCTGGTGGAGTTCCAGCTGCTGGTGGAGTTCAGATCATCATTAGCTGAATGCCGCTGGAGTATCAGTCACTGCAACACCACACCATTGTGTCTGCTGGTTTCTTGTGTCTGTCAGTCTCCAGATACCCCTCTGCTGTTGTTCTGTTCTCTCCTCTTTCTTGGACTGTAACCTCTCTGCTTCATCCTGATTAAACATTTCTCTGTTCAGATGTGTCCTTACCCTGTTCTGACATCTTGATTCTCCCTTTTCCCATTTCTTGACTGGTTTGTTTGTTTTGTGCTTATGGTTGTTCTGGAATTCTTTGAATGCATATGTTTTTTTTTAATGTGGTGTTTGAAAATAAGCTATTGTTTTCATTACTAGAAAATAATAATCCTTGCATATTATAATAAAATATTTTACTATACAAAATCTATGCTTTATCTTTAAAAAAAGAAAGAACTAAAGAAGAAAGTGTGATAAGTCTTCTGTGTATTCATTCTCTTGCAGGTGAGCTAGAGTTATTCCTGCTTGTCCAGAGAAAACTTCAGTAGGGTTTCTGACAATGTGATGAAAAAGTAGGCTTGTTACAAATTAAGTTGATTTTGACCCTTACTGTGTCATTTTGTTTGAGCAGCATGGATAGGTCACTGTGAGGCTAATGGTCCATGCTTCTTTCTAGGCCTTTTCTAGCTTCCTGGACACAGATCATCGACTCTTGTCACATTAG
Source organism: Ochotona curzoniae (assembly GCF_017591425.1). Classification (NCBI taxonomy): domain Eukaryota; kingdom Metazoa; phylum Chordata; class Mammalia; order Lagomorpha; family Ochotonidae; genus Ochotona; species Ochotona curzoniae. The sequence continues at coordinate 1,737 of NW_024464959.1, read as the reverse complement.
TGATTTGGAGTGTCTACTGGAAAAAGTGACTCCAGACCTAGAGTACCTCAGCCTGCTGGACAGTGTAGCATGTTCCAGTGATCTGGTCATCGTGGAGAAAGATGAGGAAGACTGCAAGAACTACAGGTGAGTATGTGGAGGGAGAATGGAGAAGTGTCAGTTAAGCATCAGTGGACTTCCAACTGTGATGTTAAAGTATCACCTTCTGGTATGGTTCAGTCATTGTCTCTCTTTTTGAGGTCCAAGGAGTGAATGAAGTTGAAAGATTATGTGATGAGGGCCTGGCAGCGTGGCCTAGTGGCTAAAGTCCTCACCTTGAACTCACCAGGATTCCATATGGGCGCCGGTTCTAATCCCGGCAGCTCCACTTCCCATTCAGCTCCCTGCTTGTGGCCTAGGAAAGCAGTTGAGGATGGCCCAAAGCCTTGGGACCCTGCACCCATGTGGGGTGCCTGGAAGAAGTTCCAGGTTCCTGGCTTTGGATCAGTGCAGAACCGGCCATGCTGCTCACTTAGGGAGTGAATCATTCTTCTCTGTCTCTCCTCCTCTAAGTATATCTGACTTTGTAATACAAAATAATAAATAAATCTTTTTTTAAAAAAGAAAGATTATGTGATGGCCTAGATCAGTCCATCAGGATTTTATTTATTTTAGAAAGGGCTATGTGATTATTTTAGGCATGGAAGTTATTGAGATCATTTCCCAACTCTTTGCCTCTGCTGGCTGCTTTGTAGCATGGAAGTAATCATAAATAATTTATGCTTAATTGACCATTGCTACGTTCCCGTAAGGCTTTATTCACAAAACAAGCAGTGGCTGGATTTGACCTATGGGGTGTAGTTCATTGATCTTTGCTTTGGATTCTTAGATCTTCCTGAGGTCTATCTCACAGTCACTTGGAGAGAGACCACTTCCATCCAAAGTTCAGGAAGCCAGGTAACATACAATCCCACACACACTTAGCACCATTAAGGTGTGCCTTGCTGTGTACCAGCCATGTGCTCAGCTAGGCTTTGGATAGAAAGAAATGCTTGCTTTCCTTTGCTTTATAGACCATTTTCTTGGGAATGCTTGATGTAAATGCACTTGCTCTTGGTGACTCTACTTGGTGATTCTATTTTACTAAGCTAATTTTATATTCCTACTTTGTCTTGCGTACCATATATTCCCATCCTTGATTTGTTACATACATTTTAATGGTACCTTTCACATATGAGGCTTTTCTGTGCCTTTTGATAGAGGCTTTCCTTAACACCCCAGCCAACCATTGTGGCCGGAAGCGGGCAAGTGAGAACAGAAGGAAGGGAGCACTAGGCTGCTAGGTCTTTCAGGACAGAAACTTGGATGGGTTTTGGAAAAGGGATAATGGTTTGAATGGGACTTGTTCTACTTGTCCTACTGAAATTCATGAAAATGTAGGCTGACCTAGAAACATACTTGGAAGCACTAATTTTTTAGGAGATTTATTTTTATTGCAAAGTCAGATATACAGAGGGAAGAGACAGGAAGATCTTTCATCCGATGAATCTTTTGGGTCTCCCAGGTGGGTGCAGGGTCCCAAGGCTTTGGGCCATCCTCAACTGGTTTCCTATCAGAATCAGGGAGCTGGATGCGAAGTGCGGCCACTGGGATTAGAAATAGCACACATATGGAATCTGAGTGTGTTCAAGGCAAGGACTTTAGCTGCTAAACCGCTGCACTGGGCCCCAGGAACATTAATTTTGTATAAAACCAAAG